>NW_013547308.1:0-10000 GCF_000499425.1 Eimeria acervulina
ATATATATATATATATATATATATATATATATATATGCATAAATGCATATAGTAACATATATGCATATAGTACGTATATACAGATATATGTACATAATATGTATATACAGATATATGTATATAATAGATCATTTGAATGTATTAACAAAGAAAAATAAAAAATGTATGAAAATTTTGTCCGATTATTGTTGTGCGTTCAGGTAGAAGAGAAAGGCAGAGCAATGAGCCTCAAATCCCTCGGTGTATAGACAAACCCTAAACCCTAAACCCTAAACCCTAGAAACAGCGACTGCAGCGAGTTGTTCCTGCTCTTATGCAGGTACCTGCTGCAGCAGCAGATGCAGATGCAGCAGCAGTAGTAGCTGCTGCTGCTGCATTAACAACAGATGGGAATGCTGCAGCAGCACCAACTGTGTATGCTGCTGCAGCAGCAGCAGGTGCGTCTGCTGCTGGTTTTTGTTTTTTTATCTCTCAATTCTTTTTGCTGTCAATGGCTACGCCGTTACTGTTGCAGCAACTGCTGCTGCTGCTAGTGCTGCTCTTAGTGTTGCTGAAACTGTTGCAGCTGCTGCTACTAGTGCTGCTGATGCTACTGTTATTGCTACTGTTGCAGATGCTGCTACTGTTGCTGTTGCTGCTAGTGCTGCAGCTGCTGCTACTGTTGCTGCTGCTGCTGCAAGACAAAATGCAAGGAAAACATCCAACTAAATATTTGTTTGTTTGTTTTGATGGCGATGCTGCCTGCGGCTTCACAAAGACTGTACATACACCGCAGGCCCCCTAACTTGCTGCAGCAAACTCGTGCGTACTGCAGCAGAAGCAGCAGCAGCAGGTGTACTAAGTTCTTGTTGCTGATGCTGCTGCTGCTAAGGAAACAAAAAAGCTGAGGCGGGTCTTGCCGCTGCAGCAACACATCACTTCAAATACCGCATATGTTGCTGCTGCTCTGCTGCTGCAGCAAAATCTGCTGCCGCAGCAACGGCTGCTAATTGCTTCAAAGCTGCTGAGCTGCTGCTACAACAACGGCTGCTAATTGCAGCAAAAGCTGCTGCTGCAGCAACGGCTGCAGCAACAGCAGCAGCAGCAAGAAGCCCCCTTATTTTCACGGAATATCGAGCAGCTTCTTTATGTGCACAACAGTACGCCAGTCGTCCTGAAGCAGCAGCAGCAGCAGCAGCAGCAGCAGCAAATGATGATGGTGTACTTATCCTTATTTATTTATATTTATTTATATTACTATAATTATATTAATTAACTTTGTGAGTTCATCCCTGAAATGTTCTTTTAAACAATCGATAGAAGACGTTATCTATATATATGTACACTGTATTATACATACATATATATATATATATTTATACAGTTTTAAATATATATTTATTTATTTCTATTTAATTATTGATATTAATTACCTTTGTGAGTTCATCCCTGAAATGTTCTTTTAAACAATCGATAGAAGACCTAGTAAGTCTGCTAACGATTTTATTCTTAAGATCAAAATGCCTGCCAACCATGATGTTGGGCTCCCCTACAATTTTTAAACAAACTTCAGCGCCTGCTCGCGCAACATCTACAGCTTTTCTGTTTATTTCTACAGACGCAACTGTTCCTATCCGCAGATCCTTCAAAATAAACAAACACATCTTATCACTTAAAAAAATGATTAAACGGTAGATATATAGATATATGTATATATATATATATACATATTTATATATATACATATATACATATATATATATATATATACATACATGCATATATATATATATATACAGGAAGGCAATTAATATATTTTATACATAAACAACAGAAAAAGTATTATCCATGCAACAATTCATATGTACATATAAATATATATACACGTACATAAACAAACACATATAAATATTATATATATATATATATTTGTAATGCACTTGTGTAGAGAAGTTAAAAACAAGTAATATGCAACATCAGCGAAAGCAGCAGCAGCAGCGTGAAAATCAGCAGCAGCAACGAAAGTAGCAGCAGCAGCAGCAGCAGCAGCAAGAGCAGCAGCAGAGTGTGATTTACTCCTTTTTCGGGTACACAGAGAGGCGTGCCGACTTTAAGAATGCCTTGCTCAACAGACACCCCAACGACAATCGGATCTTTCTTATTAAATATATACTGCGGTAATACCGATAAGACGCAAGGAAAGACAGCTGTCTGTTCCACCTCCTTCCTGAATCACAAACAAACAAACAAATAAATAAATTAATATTAATTAAATACATTAATATATCCTATATATATACTTGTATATACTCATATATGTATTATATATACTTCTATATATTCGCCTATATACATATATATATAAATATGTATATATGCATTTTTTGATTATTATGCATTACTGGCACAGCAAATAATGATATGAATAAAGACAACTATAAATTATAATTATAATTATAAATTATAATAATAGAAATATTATTTTACTTGTACTACAACAAACTGTGCGAAGGCATCGAAGAGATGATTAAAAATATAGAGATAAATAAATATAAATATATATATATATATATATATTAATATGGATATGCATATATATATATATAGAATTATGTTTGACTGAAGAACTGTGTAAATGCATCAAATAGATAGATAGATAGATAGATAGACAAATAAATAAACAAATAGATAAATAAATAGATAAATAATTAAATAAATAGATAAATAAATAAGAGTAAAGAATTACTTTTTATTTTGTTTGACTTCATTGAAGTACTGCGTAAAAGCATCGAAAAGATGATAAATAATCTCAGCAGCAAATATTTTAACTCCGAGTATCTTTGCTTCTTTTACTGCTTCTGCATCTATCTTCACATTGAAAGCTAATATGCATGAGTACTCTGGCTTTCCTTTCTCTCGCATTACAGATGCTCTCTTTATATCTTTCTTCTGCACAGTACCTGAAAATAATAACAATACACAAATATATTTACTCGGCTTTAAAAAAAAATAAATAAAATTCTTCATGTCTTTCTTCTGGGCGGGTGTCGATAGTAATAAAAATAAATTAAATAAATAAATAAAATAAATCAGTAAAACAAACAGATAAATAAATATATATATAAATAAATAAGTATATATATATATATATATATATATATAAACAAATACACAACATGAACATATACAACAAACCCGAACAAAACCAGCAAGAAAAGAAAGAGAGTAAAACATAGAGGAATAATAAACCGACCAAACAAAGCAGATAAAATAGAGCAAACAAGCAAAACAAACAAAAGAACAGAAGATGTGTGGAAGGAGACAGAAGAAAATAAAAAAAGCAAAAAAAATATCTTCGGCTGTCTCTTCCTCTTTCTCTTCCACCCTTCCACATCAACGCCAGAGACATCTTCACTCCGACGCCGTACACACACAGGTGGAGACTAAATAAAATAATTAAATAAATATAGCTTAATAAATAGAAATATATAAATAAATCAATAAATAAGAAATAAATTAATAATAATAGGCGATTAAACGAACAAGAAAGAACACATAGCCATAGAAATACACAAAAACATGCATAAACAGATAAATTAGTATAAATAAATAAATAATTTATATCAACAAATAAAAACAAACATAAAAACAAATAAAATACAAAAGTTATTAAAAGCAATAATGGAGACAGACGAAACAGACGCAGCAGTGGCTGCAGCAAATGTAGCAGCAGCGAGAGCAGCAGCAGCAACAGAATACAGACGAGATTCAAACAGCGACAAAACGAAACAGACAGACAAAACAAATAAAAAGTAATAAGATAGACAGGGAAGGCATGTTGGAGTAGAAGAAAAGGAATAAATAAACAGTAAAAAGAAATAAACAATAAACAGACGGAGACAGCAGATAAAAAAAGCAGCAAAATAACAACAAAGAGACAAAGAGAGAAAAAATCAAGCAGCAAAAACAAAAGATAAATAAGCACGAAGGCAGCAGCAAGTAAATAAGAGAGTAAAAGCAAACAAAACAAACAAATAAGCAGAAAGATGTGTGGAAGGAGACAGAAGAAAATAAAAAAAGCAAAAAAAATATCTTCGGCTGTCTCTTCCTCTTTCTCTTCCACCCTTCCACATCAACGCCAGAGACATCTTCACTCCGACGCCGTACACACACAGGTGGAGACTAAATAGAATAAATAAATTAAATTAAATAAATATAAACATAAATATAAATAATTAATTAAATAATTAAAAGCAAATGACCCAATACAAACAAAAGAGAAAAAAACGGAAAAAAAAGTAGACATCAAACCAAAAACCAGCAGCAGCAGCACCAGCAGCAGCAGCAACAGCAGCAGCAGCAACGGCAGCAGCAGCAAGACAATTAAATGGCTCACCGATGCTGACAGCAAATACAGGTATTTTACATTCCTCAAGATAAACAAGAAGAGCTTCTAACGATCCGAGTGTAGAAGCAACAACAAACACGCCGCTGCCTGAGCTATCAACGTTCTTAAATACTGAAGACATCTCGCCCATTACTTCTCCCTCTAACTCAGCTATATTCTCTCCTTCTTCAGCAACTAATAAAGATGTGCCTGCAACAGCTTCATCTAAACCCTGAACAGCAGCAATAATCCAGCAGCAGCAGCAGCAGCAAATCCAGTGCACCACCACCACACGCAAGAACAGCAGCAACAACGAAACAAAAGACAGTTCCGCAGCAGCAATATCAACGGCAACAGCAGCAATATCAGCAGCAACAGCAGCATTATAAGCAGCAGGAGCAGCAATATCAACAGCAACAGCAGCAATACCAGCAGCAGCAGCAGCAGTATAAGCAGCAGGAGCAGCAATATTAGCAGCAGCAGCAGCAGCAGCAGGCAGCCTACCGGCGCAACAATCTTGACACCCATGGAAGCTTCAACATAGGGATGAGAAATATATTCGCCTTTGACTCGCAGCTCTTTCAAAGGCTGCGGCGTCAGCAGCGTCCTCACAGTCGTAGTTATTGGGCCGTGCAGCCCGCAGCAAACAATTCTGTCTCCTTCGTATAATACACCCTGCACTAATATCACGTCGATTGTCGTACCCAAACCCTGCAAACAATCATACATATATATATATATATGTATATATTATATTTATATATAGTTTTATGTTCATATACTTCAAGAGCAATATTTTCTATTGCTGTTCCGAAACCCAGCAGCATCATGAGCAGCAGCAACAGCAGCAGCACCAGCAGCAGCACAAACAGCTCCAGAACCACAACTACAAACAGCAGCAGCAGCAGAAGCATCTCCCGCAGCAGCAGCAGCAGCAGGCGCATCTCCCGCAGCAGGAGCAGCAGCAGGCGCATGAGCAGGAGCAGGAGTATATACCTCGATGGCTTTGACTTCAAGGATTGTGCACTGTAAGTTTCTGCCTCTGGCTGTGTTGTTGTTGAGATGAGCATCTTCTTTGCAATCAAAGATTGAAGGCAGTTTAGTAATTGTTTTCTGCATAAGTGTTTGGTTTAAAGAACATATCAAATGTACTAAGTCAGCAATTCCCTCTCCTGTCTGTGCTGATGTCGGTACGACAGAAACAAAACGGCGTACATCTTTATTCAACCAATATAAAGAGCAATTAAAACCCTCTTCTGATAGCTGCAACAATAAACAAACAAACAAATATATATATATATATATATCTATTCGTTTTATGTTCAAACTATTCAATCCTCTCTCTGTCTATTTATTTATTTCTCTTTCTCCTTCTCTTTTTTATACATAAAAATAATAAACAAAAACAGATATAGAGACAGAAGAAGAGATAAGAATAGAGAGAGAGATATAGAGAGAAGAAGAAAAACAAAGAGAGAAGAGAGACAGAAGAACGAGGGAGAAATAACAATAAAAGAGATACACACCCTAAACCCTAAACAAACAAAAACACAGAGACAACAGACAGAGACAGACAGACACACAGACAGGCAGACAGAGACAGACAGACAGAGACGAAGCAGACAGAAGAAAAGAAAGCCGAAAAATAAAAAAAGAAAGTGAAGTAAAAACAAACAGAGAGAGAGAGAGAAAGAGAGACAAAAAACAAAGCAAGACAAACCAAAAGCCTTCATGATAAACTGTAATAAAAATAAAAATAAACAAAAAAATAATAAAATAACAATAAAATAATAATAAAATAATAATAATAATAATAATAATAATAATAATAATAGCAAGATACCTGCAGCTGTACACCCTCCCATCGTGTATAGAATTCTCCTCGCGTCTCATCGGTTTGCTGCTGCAGCAGCTGAGCGAAGTTCGAGCCCCAGTCTGTCTCCTTCCAGCCGTATAATCTGTCGACTTTGTTTAACGCAATAACAAACGGACAGCGCCGCTGACGCAGTAAAGATAAAGACTCTTTTGTCTGCAGCTCCATCCCCTACACATATACACACAATACTAAACACCGTTTCTATTAGATTATTATTTAGTATTATTTATTATTTGTTATTATTATTATTTGTTATTATTATTATTTGTTATTATTATTGTTTGTTATTATTATTTATTATTATTTATTATTATTATGTATTATTATTATTTATTATTATTATTCGTTGTTACTATTAATTATTATAATAAATAAATAACATCTTACATGCATAATATCTACAACGAGAATAGCTATATCACATAAAGAAGAGCCGCGTGCTCTTAGATTAGCGAAGGAGGCGTGGCCGGGTGTATCAATGATTAATAAACCTGGCAGACGCAAATCTGCTGCTGCATCTATCTGCAGCAAACACATACACAGCAGCAGCAGCAGCAGCAGACGATGCAGCACTAGCAGCAAACGGTGCAGCGGGAGCAGCAGAAGAAGGAAAAGCAGCTGCAACAGAAACAGAAAGGGTGAGAGTTGTTCTGTATGTGTCGTTAGCTAAGGCCGCAAACCCTTGCTGCTGTTGCTGCTGTTGCTGCTGCTGCTGCTGCTGCTGCTACTACTACTGCCGCTCCTAATACCGCTGCTGTTGTTACTACTCCTGCTCCAACTCTTGCTGCAAACTGCTGCTGCTGCTGCTGCTGCTCCTGCTGCTGCTGCTGCTGCTGTAGAGTATACCTTGCTGCACTGCTCCTTGAGCGCTTCTTTGGGGAAGAAGGTGGCGCCAATTTGCTGCGTAATTCCGCCCGCCTCCCCCAACTGGACATTCGTTCGCCGCAACTTGTCCAGCAACTTCGTCTTCCCTATGCACAAACCCTAAACCCTAAACCCTAAACCCTAAACCCTTGAAACCCTAAACCCTTGAAATCCTAAACCCTAAACCCTTGGAATCCTAAACCCTTGGAATCCTAAACCCTAAACCCTAACTACTACTACACCACAATACACCTAATAAAACTTAATTAATAAACCCTAATTAATAAACCCTAAACCCTAAACCCTAAAATATATCACCTGTGTCTACATGCCCCATGATACAGCAAATAGGAGAACGTAAAGTCGGTTGTTGTTTGCTCTTGCTGCTGCTGCTGGTTCCTGCTGCTGCTGCTGCTTCGGTTGTCGCTGCAGCAGCACTCGTGGTCTCCGATGTGTCTGCTGTTTTTGCTGCTGCTTCTGTTTCTGTTCCTGCAGCAGCAGCACGCTGCTGCTCCTTCACCTGCTGCAGCGCCTGCTCCATTGCTGCTCTCCTCCTAACATCACCAACCTGCTGCGATCTCTTCTTCTCTCCTGCTGCTGCTGCTGCTGCTGCTGCTGCTGCTGGGCTCGTCTGATTGGGCCCCACTTCCTCCAGGAGAGACTCCCAATCATCAACAGCAGCTGCATGCATGCGCACACATACACACTCTGCTGCTACTGCTGCTGCTGCTACTGTTTCCATCACTGCTGCTGCAGCAGCAGCTACAGCAGCAGCTGTGGTTGATGCTGCTAGACGGTTGTGTCTTACGCTCATCTGATTTGTTCTGTGTAGAAGTTTGCTGCTGCTGCAGCAACTCGAGCTCTTGTTGCAGCTTGAGGAGGCGCTCCTTCTCTGCAGCTTCTGCTGCTGCTTCGCGTTGCTGCTGCTGCTGCTGCCGCCTCTCTCTCTCTCTTTTCTTTCTTTCTTTGTCTGCTGCTGCTTTGCTGCTGCTACCAGGAGATTCTCCTTGAGGCGTTGCTGCTCCTCCTGCTGCTGCAGGAGACAAAGCAGCAGCAGGGACGAGACCTTGCTGCTGCAGCTGCTGCAGATACTGCTGCTGCTTCTTCAGGCGCTGCTGCTCTTTTGCTGACAGCAGCTTTCCTTCTTCTTTTAATTTTTGTCTCCTCTCTGCTTTTTTCTTTGCTTTTAACTCCCTCTCTTCTCGCTTCAGCCGCTCCTCCTCCTCCTGCCTAAACCAAACACACATGCAGCTGCTGCTGCTGCTGCTGCAGCTGCTGCTGCTGCTGCTTACTCCGCTGCTGCTGCCTAGGCCAGCGAGCAGACAAAATAATGCAAGGGCCGTTCCAACCCTAAACCCTAAACCCTAAACCCTTACTTTTTTCGTAGTTCCTCCTCCTCCCTGCGGATTCTTTCTTCTTCTTCCTGTTGTTGCTTCTGCTGCTGCTGCAGCAGCAAAAGCCGCTGCTGTGCAGCACGGGCAGCAGCAGACAAGGGCCCCTTCTTCGCTGCTGCTGCAGCCTGAAAAAGAAAGCAGCAGCAGCAGCAGTCAACGCAACCCCACACCCTAAGCTTCCCCTCACACTTGCTGCGGCTATAACGGCGAAGCAGCAGCACCCCACATCAGCCGCAGCATCCGACAGCAGCAGCAGCAGCAGCAGCAGCAACAGCAGCAGATTTATTGCGTGGTTTTTATAACAAGAGGAGTTTGGCCGCTCCCCCTGTCATCTTCATACCGCCGTTTGCTGTTGCAGCAGCAGATTTCCCCAAAGACAAAGCAAAGCCCTTTAGGGATCCATCTAACCTGCTGCTGCTGCTGCTGCTGCTGCTGCAGCTGCTGCAGCAGCAGCTGTTACTGCAGCAGCAGCAGCCAACGCAAATAAATGAAAGCAGCAAAAGACAAAGGGATAAAGAGAGAGAAAATAAATTAATTAAAACAAAAGGAAGAGACCTACGGGCTTCGCTGCTGCTTCGTCGCTAGATGAAGATGACTGCTGCTGCTGCTGTTGCTGCTGCTGCTTCTTTTTCTGTCTTCGCTGTGCTGCTCGGCTCAAACGGCCTGGGCCTGCTGCTGCTGCTGCATCTTCTTCCGCTGCTGCTGCAGCAGGGCTTTCTCCTGCTGCTGGAGACGCTGCTGATGCTGCTGCTGCTGCAGGTGATGGTGCTGCTGCGGGCGAGCCTGTTGCTGCTGCTGCTGGAGGCGTCTTGCCCTCTATTTCCTGCAGCAAGGCATCGATATCAGAGTCTGCTGCTGCTGCTGCTGCTTTTCCTTTCTTCCCCTTTGCTGCTGCTGACGCCTTGGGTGCTGCTTTTGCTGCTGCTTTTGCTGCTGGTTTTGCTGCTGCTTTTGCTGCAGCTTTTCCTTTGGGCGGTGTAGGGGCTTCGATCTCCTCTAACAATTTATCGATGTCTTCATCCTGGTGTACATACACCGCAAACATGAAGCAGTACATGCTGCTGCTGCTGCTGCTGTCAAGGATAAAAAAACAGCAGCAGATTATCGGCAGCAGCAGCAGCACCAGGCCTATTGCTGCTGCTGCTGCTGCTACTGACGGAGTTGCTGCAGACTCTGTTGCTGCTTACGAAGCTCACCTCAGGAGAGCGTTTCCCCTTCTTTGCTGCTGCAGCAGCAGCAGCAGGAGACACTCTTGAAGCAGCAGCTGCTGCTGCTTTCGTCCGGGGAGAGGTAGACGCCTTGGGCGCTTCTGCTGCTTCCGCGTCAGAAGCATCACTGGCTTCGCTGCTGCTGCTGCTGTTGCTGCTGCTGCTGACACTGCTGTCGCTGTCGCTGGTGTCGCTGCTGTCGCTGTTGCTGCTGCTGCTGCTGCTGCCGCTACTGCTGGATGAGAGCGGCACAAACTTCTGTCTCGGCTTCGCGATCACTGACTCTTCACTG
>NW_013547308.1:15000-23982 GCF_000499425.1 Eimeria acervulina
TTGCTGCTGCTCTGTTGCTGCTTCGCTGCTGCTCTGCTGCTCTGCTACTGCTGCTCTGCTACTGCTGCTGCTTTGTTTTGCTGCTGCTTTGGTTTGCTGCTGCAGGTGGGTCTGCGCGGTGGAGCTACCGTTAGCTCTTTTCCCTCTACAACTGCTGGTTTGATTTGTTTTTCTTTTTTTAAAAATATTAAATTATTTGATGTCCCTGGCTTCGTATCCAGAAGCTCTGTCGCTCCGCTACTCAACCCCGTCAGCTCCTGCTGCTGCTGCTGCTGCTGTTGCTTATGCTGCTGCTGCTTATGCTGCTGCTGCTTATGCTGCTGATGCTTATACTCCTGATGCTGCTGCTGCTGCTTATGCTGCTGCTGCTGCTGTTGCTGAATTGGCAGCGGCATCATCACGTCTTGCTGCTTCGTGCATGTATAGCTGCTGCAGCAGCAGCAGCACTTGCAGCAGCAGCAGCAGCAAGCTGGTTCATTGATTGTTTAGTGTTTGTGTTTGTGTTCGTTGTTAATAGAAGCAGGCTTCTCTTTATTTGTCTGCTTCGCTTCTTTACTGCAACAGCCTTCGGCTTGAGGAAGGAGAAGGCGTATCTCTGGGTTCGTTGGGGTGTATATACACCTCATCTTCTGCTGCTGTTTTTGTTTCTATCATGATTAATAAGCATGTACCTATTAAACTCCTCAGCAAAACCTCAGTCAAGCAGCTCCTGTTGCAGCACCAGCAACTGCAGCAACAGCAGCAGCATCAACAGCAGCAGCAGCAAGAAAAACTACTGCAGCAGCACGAAAACCTACAGCAGCACCAAATACTGCAGCAACAGCAGCAGCAGCAGAAACAACAACAACGGGGCTCAGGAGAAGCCAAGTAAGACAAGTGCTGCTGTCTTTTCTTTGATTATTCCTCGTAGCAAGACAAACAGCTAAATATAATATAATTATTATTTTATCTACTCTGCTCTCCTTCTGCCTCTCTCTTTCTTTTTATTTACATTACTTTATTCGTCTTTGTAATCTCTGATTTAGAGTTATTTACAAGAGTGCAGCATTAAAGGAAAAAGGATACGCACGCAGCAGCAGCAGCAGCAGCAGCAGCAGCAGCAGCAGCAGCAGCGACAGCAACAGCAGCAGCAACTGCAGCAGCAGCACCATAAGCAGCGACAGCAACAACGACAGCAATATATTGAGGTCCTGTTGTACTTAATAAATTGTTTTGCTTCGTTGAGTTGTCTCTGTTTGTTTGTTTCGCGCTGCAGCAGCAAATTGCTTCTATCGCCTGCTGCTGCTGCTGCTGCTGCTGCTGCTGCTCCCCTTTATGACCACCAGACAATCGAAGTAACTCCAAATTGTTATATACAAAATATATATTTATTTATATTTATATTTATATTTAATATTTGTATGTTGATATTCGTTTCTATGTACATTTACATTTATTTATATTTATAATTTTTATCTGCATATATTTGTACGCCTGTTTATATTTTTTATTTTTCTTTATATGCATAAGTATATATATATATATATATATATATATTATATATATGTATATATATATATATATATATGTATTTGCTAGCCTGTGTATGCTTGTATGTATATATACATATAGGTTATATGTATATATAATTATGTATATAATGTATACACATATATAAATAATATTATTACCGTTGTATGCTTGCATTTGTGTATACTAATTATGCATGCACCATGTATTATAACTACCCATATATACATTTTTTTTGCTGCTGCTGCTGCTGCTGCTGCTGTTGCAGGTGAAGGGCCGAGGTTGGAGTGAAGGCGCAGCAGATTTAATAATCGGCGAGTTGGGGTGGCTGACTGTAACGGGGTCAGGGCCTATCAAACTCTCGCTGCTGCTCCCTCATCAGGTATGCTGCTGCTGCTGCTGCTGTTGCTGCTGCTGCTGCTGCTGCTGCTGCTGTTGCTGCTGCTGGACGAATGTTTGTCACTGCGTCGAGGGTTAAGCGTTTGAGGTCTACAGCAAGGTTTGGGGTTTAGAGGGTTTAGGGTTTAGAGGGCTTTAGGGTTTAGGGTTTAGGGTTTAGGGTTTGTGTGACAGGTTCGCTGGGGGCTGCGTGAGGAGAGTCTGCTGCCTCAGCCTTTGCTGCTCTGTCCTACGCAAAACGCCGAAGCCTTCAGGCGCAAGTGCATGCAGCAGCAGCAGCAGCAGCAGAAGCAGCAGAAGCAGAAGTAGCAGCAACAGAAGCGAAGTGCGGTTTGTTGATGTCTATAGTTACGGTTAGCAGCTGTTGCAGCTGCTGCTCCTGCTGCAGCAGCAGCAACGGCAGGAGCAACAGCAGCAGCAGCAGCAGCAGCAACACCAGCAGCAGCAGCAGCAGAACGAACGCGATGTAGAGGGATATCACAATAAGGGTTTAGGGTTTATGAATGCTGTTCAAGAAGGAATACAAACAAACAACGCTGGGGCCTAAACCCTCAACCCCCAAAAGGAGGAGGGTTTAGGGTTTAGGGTTTAGGGTTTGTGCTGCAGCCGCCACCCTTCCCAGAGGATCATGATGCACAGGCTAGACCGTAAACCGTAGGGTTTAGGGTTTAGGGTTTAGCTAAACCCTAAATTAGGGTTTAGGGTTTACAAACATACCTACACCCGAAGGTGCACATGGGTGCAGCAACTTCAGGCGTATACGGAGGTAGACGCAACACAAGAAAGTCTGTCTCACTTATTCCTGCTGCTGCTGCTGCTGCTGCTGCTGCAGCTATTGCTGCAGCTGCTGCTGCTGCAAGTCCTGCTGCCGCTGCTGCTGCTGCAGCTACTGCTGCTGCTCTTGCTGCTGCTGCAGGTGTCTGTACACTGCGATGGAAGTAATATAATGTAACATTACTCAATATATAAACCCTTAGGCAGAGAGGGTGCTGCTGCTGCTGAGATGCTCCTCTGCTGCTGCAGTGCTGCTGCTGCTGCTGAGCTCCTCTGCTGCTGCAGTGCTGCTGCTGCTGTCGAGGTGCTCTGCTGCTGCAGTGCTGCTGCTGCTGTCGAGGTGCTCTGCTGCTGCAGTGCTGCTGCTGCTGTCGAGGTGCTCTGCTACTGCAGTGCTGCTGCTGCTGTCGAGGTGCTCTGCTACTGCAGTGCTGCTGCTGCTGTCGAGATGCTCTGCTGCTGCAGTGCTGCTGCTGCTGAGGGCTTCGGCTGCTACAGTGCTGGTGCTGCCCAGGAAGCCTGCAGCAGAAGAAAATGCTTCTGGTGCTGCAGTGGTTGTGCTGCTGCTGCTCCATTCCTCTGCTTCCTCTTCGACAAGGACACGGCGAGCTGCTGCGGTGCTGCTGCTGCTGCTCTCGAGGTGCTCGGCTGCTGCAGTGCTGCTGCTGCTGCTCTCGAGGTGCTCTGCTGCTGCAGTGCTGCTGCTGCTGCTCTCGAGGTGCTCCGCTGCTACAGTGCTGCTGCTGCTGATGATTTCTGCTTCTAGAGTGCTGCTGCTGCTGATGATTTCTGCTTCTAGAGTGCTGCTGCTGAGATGCTCTTCCGGTGCTGCTGTGGAGGTAGAGCTGCTGCTGCTGCTGCCTTCCTCTTCAACGCCCTGTCCGTTGATTTCTTCTTCATCTTCATCTTCATCTTCATCTTCATCATCTTCATCATCATCATCATCATGTTCTTGTTCTCCTTCATCTACTGCTACTTCCTCGCTGCTGCTGCTGCTGCTGCTGCTGCTGCTGCTGCTGCTGCTGTCTAGGCCATGCTTCTCTTCGTATTGCCTGACTGCTTCCCTCAGCTGCTGCAGCTGCTGCTCCAGTGCTCCGCTGTCTACATATTCTTGCAGCTGGTCCTCAAACTGCATTAAATAGTTTTTATATCTTCTTACGAATGCGCGGAAGGCTAAGATAACTTCTTCTTCGCTTATATCGATATTTCCTAGTTGCTGCTGCAGTTTGTCGAGGGCGCTCTCCTCGTTGCTGCTGCCGCTGCTGTCGATGCTGCTTTCGTCTTCAACGAGAGCAATAGCCACCACCCCGGGAGAAGAAGCTATATCTTCTTCAAATGCCTCTCCCGTGCTGCTGCTGCTGATGCTGCTGCTGCTGCTGATCTCGCCTTCTGCTGCAGGGAGTGTGGATAGCAGAGCCTCTGCAGCAATAGTAGAGAAGGATTCAGGCAGAGAAGCAGGAATAGTGCTGCTGATGCCTCCAAGCCCCGCTTCAGCTAGAGGGCTGACGGTGCTGGTGCTGCTGATGCTGATGATGTTGATGTTGCTGCTGTTGCTGTCGTCTAAGCGCTGCAGCAATCTCAGCAATGCTGCATCTTCCCTCAATCTGCGGTTGCGGTTTCCTCCGAGAAGCCCGAGGAATTGGCGTACTGGAAGTCTGTTGCTGCTGCTGCTGCTGCCGCTGCTGCTGCTGCCGCTGCTGCTGCTGATGCTGCTGTCTTCAATAGGGACGGGGCTTGGAGGTCTGTTTTCTTCGATTGTTTCGTCAACGGTTATGTTGTCCCCTCTGCTGCTGTTGCTTACTTCATTTAGGAGTTCATCACGTGCTGCTGGGGAAAGAGACAGCCAGAAAGTATTTATGCTGGATAAAGCTACAGCAGCAAGCTCGATGGTTGCTGGTTCATCAAGCACTGTATCTGTAACAACAACTTCTTCGTCGCCTATAACGTTGCTGCTGCTGCTGCCGATGTTTCCAGCACCGCCGCTCCCTCCTCCACCGAGGAGAGACCCCCTTAAACCGAAAGGTCTATTTGAGCCAGCTAGCTGGTTGTTGCTGCTTCCTACTGCTGCTGCTGCAGCACCGCTAGTTAAAGCGGTAACGGCAATGAGGGCGCCGAGGCCCTTTATAAGTAGCGGCGCCATCGGAGAGAAGGCAGAGAGAAATAGCTGTACCTTAGCTCAGCATACACCGGAAGCAGGAGGGTTAATAAGCAGAGATAACACAGAGAAACAAACAAATATACAACAACAACAACAAAACAAACCTTCACAGATCTACTTCCACAGCCGAATGATAAAAACAAGAATTATGGTGGCATATACACCTCCGATTACACTCTATTTGCTGCTGCAGCAAACGACTAACCGCTGCCTCTTCAGGGGAGTGACCCGACCGCCGGCTCGCTAGCGTAGAGCTGTTGGCTGTTGGGTGGAATACGGATATAAATAAAGCTTTTTGAATTTTATTTGTTGCTTTTTAATGATTAATTTCCTTTTTCTATCATTATTTTATGAAGAATTCATATTTTACTCCCAATTACCTCCACTCCATTGCATCGACCCTCCGCGCACCGGCGCCGCTCGCATAAACATCGCTAGACGCCTTCACCGCAAATAATAAATGAGAAACTGAAAGTTATATCGTTAAAATTGCCTTAAAATAATTGCTTATTCTTTTTAATCTAATATTTTGCTTTATAATAAGGGGTCATAGCCCTATTAATTCCTTTTTGTATCCAAGATCTCTGCCCATACACCGCGATGCGCCTACAGCGTCGGCCTTCCACTCTATGTAGAAAACGCAGCATAATTTTTTTGTTTTTTTATTTAATTAAATTAATTTGATCAAATTATTTCAAATAAGTGCAGCTCGATGAATGATAGGTGGTGTATATCCACCACCATATCTCCCTCAGTCGGTGACCCTAGTAAAATAATCGAGAAGAAATCTCGCAGAAAACTTCAGGTGTATATACACCTCAGAAAGCAGTGTGTGTAGAGATTCACAAACAAAATAAAAGGAAATGCAGGCTGAATGTTGCTGCTGCTGCTGCTGCACATTTGTTGCCATATTATTACTTCGATATGCCGTACAGCTGACCCTTAGCAGGAACAAAACAGAAAAAGAAGAGCAGCAAACCTTGCAACTCTTAAAAAGCAAACAATAAACCCTAAACCCTCAACCTTAACTCCCTAAACCCTAAACGAAGTATAGCCCGTTGAAGGTGAATTTTTTTGTATACAAGTGGAGGGAGGCAAAGAAAAAGAGTGTAGATGTGTTGATCATAACGAATTAGTAAGTTTCAAAGTATATTATTAAACATAAATAATAATTATATATATTACTAAAGCATCAATATTCAAATAAAAATATATTCTTTTTGCTTATTTATTGGTATATCGACACAGACTTGTTTAAGTTTATTGTGAGTGGGTTTGCGGTGTCTTCTCTTTGCGTATGCATTCATTTCCTGCACTTCTTTCTGATTTATTTTATTTGACTTTGTTTTAAACAGCTCAAATAAATACTCATAAGCCCTTTTATTGAGTTTTCGCTGTCAGCGCAGTGCGGTGTACGTACAGCTGCTTGCAGGGGAGGTCTCCGTTGAATTTCTGTAAATGTTCTGAGCCGCACTACAACAGAACAAATCAAAAAATAGAATTAAATGAAGTACTACACTGAGGCTTGAAGCGGCAACTGAGGTTACTGCAGCACCTGCTGCAGCAGCTGCTGCAGCAGCAATGCAGCAACAGCTGCAGCAGCAAATGGCAACAGCAAATTCAGAGGGGTTCATTAGAATTTATTTTTTTGTTTGTTTTGCCTGATTTCATGAGCTGCTGAAATTTATACGCTGCTTCGTTGCATCTTCTCTTAGTCGATTTGGGTAATAACCATAATTCCTACTTCTCGTGTGATGGGGACAAAGCAAAGTGCCTAGGGTTTAGGGTTGCGGCTTAGGGTCAGGGGCTTAGGGTTTAGAGTTTAAAGTTTAGAGTGTAGGGTTTCGGGTTTAGGGTTTAGAGTTCAGGGTTTTGAATTTAGGCTTTGGGTTAAGGGTTTAGGGTTTTGGATTTTGGGTCTAAAACTTAGTGCTTAGGGTTTAGGGTTTAGGGTTTAGGGTTTAGAGTTTAGATTTTAGGGTTTAGGGTTTAGGGTTTTGGGTCTGGGAATTGTGCTTATTCAGGTCGAGTCTGCTGTTTTTTGTGGGGAGTATGAAAATAGTTTTTAAAGGGATTAAAAGGAAAGAATTAAAACAAAAGCACAAACATTAAAGGTAAAAATATATAAATAATTAAATAAAATAATATCTGCGCCTTAGTGTATTCTAAATTTCAAGCGGTAGCCGACTTGCGCGTACACCCGAACACACGCAGCTACCGAAAAGGTAACATGGCCGAAATCGATAAAAAAAGAATATTAAGAAAAATATAAAAGAAATAATATTTATTTTGTGTTTATTCTATATTCAATAGATGGATAAAAAGAGAAGCTATTTTCATTCATATATCTATATCGGTAGCTCAATGAAGCTACGAACGGCATTTTTGCTTTCCCAGAGGCAAACTCTAAACTCGAACGGGGAAAAAATTGAAATGTTATAATATTATATATATATTATTTATTTAATATTTTAAATAAATTATTTTTTGCTTGAAACGCGACAAAAGTTCCTTGTTCTGCACGCTTCGTTCTGCGCATGGCCTGGTGGTCTGCCTGGGGGGAACAAGGAGGAAACCAGCGGTAAAGAGGGTGAAAATAAGCATTTTTTCGAATTTTTTTGGTTTTTATAGGATTTTTTTTCTTATTTGTATCTACGGGATTCTTTTTTTCCGCAAAATTTTCCTTGAAATTGCAGCAACAGCCCCTGCGGCAACCACCGGTAGTGGTCTTGCAGAGCCGCCTGTTCGCAGCTGCAGCTGCAGCTGCAGTTATCTGCTTCCAAGTGTAAAACAGCAGGAAAACAAAGTAAAGTCAAATAAATTAATTAAAAACAATTTAAAAAATAATTTAAAAAGAAAGGAGTTTCAGGGAGACAGCGGCATTTTCGCTGGGTATCCATTTGCAATAGAGCGAGCGAAAATCGTTCGAAGGATTCTTCTTTCTTTTCTTCTTTTTGTTTATACACTGCATTCAAATCTTTTTATTATTATTATTATTATTAAATTTATATTTATTGGTATTCATTAAGATGGGCGAATATTTCGCTGCACTCGGAGCTGCAGCTAAATATGTGGACGCGTTTGCAGACCCTCTCTTTAGTTCTTCTCCTTTCATTGCTTACTGGGATTTAGACAAGGTAAATAAACAAAAAATAAATAAAAAGAAGAAAATAGTTTATTCGTATATTATTATATGCATGTATCATACTAATATAATCAAGCAGCGATATCTATTGCTGCCTTACATGAACAAATAAAATTAAAAAAATATAATATATTAATTATTATTGACGTCTGCTGTTTAATTGGTTTAATTGCTGCAGTATTCTCCTTAGCAATTATAATAATAAAATATTTTATTTGTTTTCTTGCTCTTCTCTCATAGACACCTTACCTTTTAAAAGATATTTCTTTTTCTCTAAATCAACGAGTTCAACTGAAGTGCTGCTAATAATTTGTATTTCTTCTATTAACATGCTTTATATATAATTATACATATATTGTAATATATTATAAGCGTATAATGCTACATAGACGTAAAAAATATATATATAAATATATATATATATATTATATACATATGTATAGTGCACAGTATATGTTTATAGGTTAGTTTGTATGTTTCCTTCGTCTATTTATTTATTTTGTTTAACGGATTTAAAAATAAACCCCAAATTGTGATATATACATATAATATATATATACATATAATATATATATATATATGTTATATACTATATATATACCTCTGTAAATGCAGATTATATACTTATAATATACCATTCTAATGCTATTATTTATTTATTTATTTGTTTATTTACTTGTTTATATATTTATTTGTTTATTTATTTGTTTTGTTTAGAATGAAGATGTTGCTTTAACTTCAAATTCTTTTCCTTGGGTCTCTCGCCGCTCTTTTCTCATCGCCGGCCTCAGAGCCAGCGTTAGACTGCAAAACAAATTACAAAAACCGCTTAGAGGTAAACTTTGAACAAATAAACAAATAAATAAATAAAAATAAATCAATTAATTATTCAATTAATTAATTAACTAGTTAACTACGTCTTATTAAAGTCAAGAGGAAACAGCACGGGGTCACACATAAAAAATGTATATATATATATATATATACATATATATAT
>NW_013547307.1:0-17500 GCF_000499425.1 Eimeria acervulina
TATATATACATGTATATATATATATATATATATATATATATGTATATGCATATTGTATAAGACTCTTTGGGGGCTTATTCAGCTATTTGTCGTATCTGCACAGAGGCAGCATTGTCTGCTTCGGAGACACTTTCTGCATGCATGCATGCGTAGGGTTTGGGGCTTTTAAGAAAAAAAACACAAGTACAAAGGGGCCCCAAAGGGGGCCCCTCCCACAGAGAGAGCCAACGCCAAGAGGGGGCCCCTAAAAGGGGACAAATGGGGGGGCCCCCAAAGTGTACCCATTTCAGTTGGGGCCCTTGGCGGGGCCATAGGGGGCCCTGGGGGCCCCTAGGAAAGGGGCCCCCAGGGGGCCCCTAAGTGAGGGTACCAACATAGGGGGCCCCTTAGAGAGGGGCCTCCAGGGGGCCCCTAAGTGAGGGTACCAACATAGGGGGCCCCTAAGAAAGAGTACAATCCTAAAGGGCCTCCAAGAGAGGGTACCAACACAGGGGCCCCTAAGAGAGGGGCCCCCAACGTAGAAGGCCCCTAGGACGGGGGCCCCCCTGGGGCCCCTAGAAGAGTGTATCAACATAGGGGGCCGCCAAGGGGGCCCCCAAGAGGGTACCCTAATGCAGGCCCGTAAGAGGGTACCAGAACAGGGGGCCCCTCTATTAGTAATATCTTTTAGGGGCCCCTAAGGGCTCTCTAGTTTGGCGTCAGGGTTTGATTGTAGTTTCTGTTGTCTCTTTCATTGCACTTTCTCCTTTCTCATCATCATTCAACTCAGAGAACATAAACTCTCGTTGGTATTCCTGCAACATTAATAAAAGAGACAGAAAGAGACAGGCAGCTATGAACAGGGCTGCTGCTGTTGCTGTTGCTTCTTCTGCTGCTGTTGCTGCTGCTGTAGCTGGTTCTCCAGCACCAATTCTTCAACGCCAGCAGCAGCAAAAGCAACAAGGCGACAGCAGCAGCATTACAATATCAACAGCAGCCTCTGCACCCCCAGCAGCACCAGCATTATCAGCAGCAGCAGCAAAGGCAGCAGCATCAGCAGCAGCGCAGTACTCAGCAACCACAGCAGCATCATCACGAGCAGCACGCTCAACAGCAGCAGCAGCATCACCAGCAGCAGCAGCAGAGTGAGAAGCAGCATCAACAACATCATCATCCTCATCAGCATCTTCCCCATCAGCAGCAGCAACAACAACAGCAGAAGCAGCCTCAACAGCAGTAACAACAGCAGCAGCAGCAGCAGCAACAGCAGCAGCAGCAGCAGCAGCAAATGTGTTTACTCACAACAAGGTACTGAGTGCTTCTCTTCACGTCTAGGAAGAGGCTGTAAACCTTCCTAATATCATCAACATCTACTGTAACTTTCTTTGCCCTCTTTGCAACCAAGTTGGCAACAGTAATTAAATGAAGAGCGTAGCGAAGAGAGACTTGAAGCCCTATGCTGCAGACAAGCTGCTGAGCTTCTGTAGATAAACATACATCTTCTTCTTCTGCTCTCAACTCTATTATCTGTACACACCAACAATAATTTATTTATTTTATTTTATTTTATTTTTATTATGCTTACATTTTATTATATTCAATAAAGATATGTTATATACACAACACAAAATATATACAGCAAAGACGCGTCGTCTGCTCGCAGCTCTCTTATCTGTACACCTCAGCATAAATTAATTTAATTTAATTTAATTTAATTTAATAAGGACGGATGGTGTAGCTACTGCTGCTGCTGCTACTAATACTACTGCTGCTGCTAATACTGCTCCTGCCTCTGAAACTGGTGCTGCTGATGCTGCTGCTGCAGCTTTCTTGCTGCTATTTGTTCGCCTCCCCAGCAGCCACCTCAGCAGCAGCCATCGCAGCATCAGCAGCAGCCACAGCATCATCAGCAGAATCATCAGCAGCATCATCAGCAACATCATCAGCAACATCAGCAGCAGCAGCAGCAGCAGCAGTATGATTAATACCTTCATCATTTCTTCTTCTGAGTAGGGTTCAGTTGCAATGATGAGAGTGCGATCTAGGAGATCGAGGGGCACCCCATGCGGGGCTTTATAATCTGTGCCTCTGATTGTTGTTATACCTCTGTTTGTCGCCATCACAACAATAGGGGCTGCCTCGTTTTCTAAAGCCCTAAACAAAATCAATGCACATTCATGCATGCAAACAAATTGCTGCTGCTGCTGCTCCTCCTCCTCCTGCTAATGCTGCTTATCCAGCTGTATTGTATGCTGCTGCTGATGCTGCTGATGCTTATGTGATGCTATGGTTGCTGCTGATGCTATGGTTGCTGCTGCTGCTGGTGTTTCTTGTGTGGTGCTGCATGCTGCTGCTGCTGCTGCAGTGTCTGCTGCTGTTGATGCTGCTGCAGTAGCACGTGCTGATAGTGCTGATGCTAGAGAAGCGAGACATGATCCTCCAGCAGCAACAGCTCAAGCGGTACCCATTAGCCGAGCAGCAGCAGCAACGCAAGCTGTATCAGCAGCAGCAGCAGCAACAGCAGCAGCAGCAATAGCAGCAGCAGGAAGGTACCTGTTAAGGAAGGAGAAGCACTCGATGTCCAGCATATGAACCTCGTCAATGAACAAAACCCCCTGAAAACAAAAAAGAGGTATCTCAAACCTTTCTAAACCCTAAACCCTAAACCCTAAAATCTAAACCCTAAACCCTAGACATCAACTGCCAAACCTTATGCCATTGCCACGGACCATAAACCCTAAACCCTGAACCCTAAGCAACCCTAAACCCTTAACCCTAAACCCGAAACCCTAAACCCTCAGCCCTAAACGATAGGCCTTACATGATTGATTTCCCTAACCTCCAAACCCCAAACCATAACCCTAAACCCTAAACCCTAAACCCTAACTTCGAAATCCTAAACCCTAAACCCTAAACGCTGGGCCTTACAAGCCCTACCCCCTAAAGCCTACCCCCTAAACCCTAAACCCTAAACCCTAAACCCTAAACTCTCGAGCATACGGGTATGATTTCTGCTTTTCCTTCTTCTCGCCACTCCGCCACTTTGGAGTCAATTTGCTCGCGAACCTCTGACTTAATCTCACCCGTGTCTCCTGCAAAGAGAGCGAGGAAGCCTTGAGCTCTGCATGCAAAGGAGACAGACGGAGACACTTCAAACAAACTAAAGACATAAAGACAAACAATATAATGATATTGTAACAGACGAGCTAAAGATATACCTAAAAGGATACAAACAGACACGTGAAAGAGGACAGAGAGACACACAAAAGGAGACAGACGGAGAGACAGAACTAAACCAACAACCCTAAACCCTAAACCCTAAACCCTAAACCCTAAACCCTAAACCAACGAGAAGCGAACCTGCTGTTTATTACATCGATATCATGCAGAGTGACTGTATGCACAACTTCCTTTCTCTTCTGCAACTCTCCCTCAGGACACTGAAAACAAAAACAAATAAACCCTAAACCCTAAACCCTAAACCCTAAACCCAGTATGCATGCAGTTGCATGCAATATCACTTGCATGCATTTATTTATTTTATTTCGATGCATCTATATATTTATTTTATGTATCATTATTCTGCATTTATATATTAATCTGCTTTCATATTATACATATGCATTTAAATAACTAAATAAATAAATAAATAAATAAATAAATGCATATGCATAATAACAAACGTTTTCGCTATCTAAACACCGTTTCGTTTTATTTATTGTGCATACTATATATATGCATTTAATTAGTTAATTAATTAATTAGTTAATACACAAAATGAACCAATTAATTAATTAATTAATTAACGAATTAATTTATTAATTAATTAGTTAAATAATTAATTAAGTAGTTGATGCAGGAAATTAATTAATTAATTAATTAATTAATACACAAAATAAACTAAATAATTAATTAATTAATTAATTAATTAAATTAATAAAATTAATTAATTAGTTAATAAATTACCTGCACAAATCGAGTAGTCGGGCCGACAGCATCGAAGTCTTTGGCTCTGCTGAAGCCCCGCCCAATTTTTGTTATTTTCCCGCTGGCTTTGTCGATAGAAATAACATCTCCTGCAGTTACGCCTTCTTTAGCAAGTGCATCTATAAAGAAAGTAATTAAAATAAGAGAGAAAAACACAAATAAAAACATATTAAAGACTAATTCAATATACACCCAATTCAGACAAATGCAAACATACGTACATTAATTAATTAATTAATTAATTAATTAATTAATTAATTAATCTATTTACATATATGTATATTTAGATGCAGCTAGATACATGCATGTATATAGAGCTACCTTGATATATATATATATGTATATATATATATATATATATATGAGAGAGAGAGAGATAAAATGCATACATACATGTGTATATATATATATATACATGTATATATATATGCATACATATATATCACATATAGCTATGCAAATATATATCTAGCTAGTTATCTAGCTATGTAGCTAGATAGCTAGCTAGTTATCTACCTAGCTAGCTATCTAGCTAGCTAGCTATCTAGCTAGCTAGCTAGCCATGTGGTTCGGCGTCTAACCGATGAGTTTGGAGCCCAAGTCGTAGAGTGTCTCCATCTCTGTTGTTTTTAGAGACATCCTTCCAGTACGCGCTGCACCTGCTCCTGTAGGCTGATCTATTTCTATTTCAACAACCTCTGCAGCACAAACAAACCCTAAACCCTAAACCCTAAACCCTAAACCCTTGCGATGGGCGTGGTTTGATTCAGGGGGTTGTGCGGTATCCCTACACTGCATATTAAGGCTGCTACGGGAATTCTTGCTGCTGCTGCTGCTGCTGCGGTAGTGTTTGCTGCTCCTGATACTGCTGCTGCATTTGCTGCTGCTGCCCCTGCTGTTTCTACTGCTCCCGCTGCTGCAACGTTTGCTGTTGCTGCTGGTGATTATGTTTGGGGCTGCAAGCTGCTGCAGCAGCAGCAACGCTCGCTAAAGGTTGTTGCTGCTGCAGCAACCTTTGCTGCTGCTGCTTCTGCAGCAGCAACAACAATAACGTTTGCTGCTGCTGTTGCTGCTGCTGCTGCTGCTGGTGCTGCTGTGGGGCTGCATGCATACCTCCTTCTATGATTTCTGCTTCTTCTTTGATGCGCACAGCAATCGACCGTCTAAATGCCTGAGTGAGGGCCTCCGTCTTGCACATTTCTAAACTGAATATCTCAGACCCTGATAAATGAGTAAACGGAGTGTCCTGAACACACAAACCCTAAACCCTAAACCCTAAACCCTAAACCCTAAACCCTAAGCCGTAGCCCTCACTTCTTTATTAACCCTAAACAAGACGTCAACCATACACCGATATATACCCCAAATCCTAAATCTTCATTTCGCGGAGGTCTTGAGCCCAAACCTTGAACCATAAGCCCTAAACCCTAAACCCTAAACCCTACACTCTGAATAAACCCTAAGCCCTAAACCCTGACGTGTCCTAATTCTTTATAAATAGCCATTGCTATTGCAGGTTTTTCATCCCTACACCTCAAACCCTCTCTGTAAACCCCTAAACCCCCCCTTCAAACCCGTAAACCCTAAATCCTAAGCCCCAAATAAACCCTAAACCCTAAACCCTAAACCCTAAACCCTGACTTGTCCTAATTCTTTAGCAATCGCCATCGCTATTGCAGTTTTTCCTGTGCCCGGTTGCCCCGCCAGCAAAACCGCGCGGCCTGCAATTCGGCCTGCTCGAATTAATCGGCAGATTAAACCTATGAACAAACAAAGACATCAATTAAATTTATTTAATTTAATTTGTTTAATTAAGTTAAATTTATTTAATTAAATTAAGTTTATTAAGTTAAATTTATTTAATTTAATTTATTTAATTAATCTAATTAAGTTAAATTTATTTAATTTAATTTATTTAATTAAGTTAAATTGAGTTAATTAAATTAATTTAATTAATTTAATTAAGTTAAATTGAGTTAATTTAACTCATTTAATTAAGTTAATTAAGTTAAATTGTTTTAATTTAATTTAATTAATTAAGTTGAATTGTTTTAATTGAATTTAATTAAATAGTAGTTTGCTTAATTTAATTAAGTTAAATCGATATAATTAAATTAATTAAATTTAATTAATATAATTTGAGTTCTTAATTAATTAAATGATTAATTTACTTTGATAGGATAAACCAAACAAACTAAAAAAAACAAAGAGAGCAAAGAAAAAGAATTAGAAAGCCTTACCAGCAGCTTTTCTTGCTTTTGTTTGTCCGACCATACCCTGAGAATTGGGCTTAGGGTTTAAAGCATCGGATAACCCTAAACCCCTGATATGCGAGTGTGCAGCTACTCGCTCAACCCTCGCCAGTTCACATACCTCCGCTGGAATCAAAGGGGACGCCATCTTTGCTGCTGCTGCTGCTGCTGTTGCTGCTGTTGCTGCTGTTGCTGCTGCTGCTGATGCTGCTGCTGCTTCTGATGCTGATGATGATGATGGTGGTAATGATGCTGCTGCTGATTATTATGATGATGATGATAAGGAGAAGGAGAATGGGGGGGAGGAGAGATAAGGGATCGGGATCGTGTTGCTGTTGCTGCTGCTGCTGTTGCTGCTGCTGCTGCTGCTGCTGCTGGTCTCAGATCCTCTCTACGGAGCACCGCGTCGTTCCTGCTGCTGCTGTTGCTCTTTCTGCTGTTACGCTAGCTGTTGCTGCTGCTGCTGCTGCTGCAGTGAAGCAGCAGCTGCTACCCCGATGCTGAGGCAACGTAGGTGCAGCAAGGCAAGAGGGCCCCTAAAGGATTGAAATGAAGAAAAATCTGCTGTATCTGCTGCTGCTGCTGCTGCTTATGCTGCTGCTGCTGCTGCTAGTACAGCAGGGCAGACGTATAGGAGATATTAAGGACTCTGCAACTACTGCTGCGGGGCCGCTGCCGCTGCTGCTGCTGCTGCTGCCGCTATTGCTGCTGCTGCTGCTACTCTACAGCTTGAAATGAAGAAGCAAAGTAGAGAACAAACACTTAAAACAACAAAGACAAACAAAAAGAATATTTAAACCCCTCTTACTGCTACTCCACCTATGGGAGATCGACCATCAGGGGGCCCCCGCTGCTGCTGCAGCACTGCAGCAGCAGCAGCAGCAGCTGCTGCTGCTGCTGCGGAGACCACAGTGGGTCTGCTTGCAGCTGAAGCTGGGGCTTCTTACACATCGCATTAATTAAGGAGTTTTAAACTCAAAACGCAGCAGCAAAGCGCTATTTCAGGTGTATAGGCAGCTTCCACGGGCTGCCGATACACCGGGGGCCCCATCTGCTGGCCAGTCCAGACCTGCTGCTACTGCTGCTGCTGCTGTTGCTGCTGCTCTGAAGTAAGCTCTGGTGTAGCAACAGCAGCAGCTTGAAGCTGCAGTAGCAAATGCAGTGTCTCTCAGTCTCTCCCTCAATGGGTTGCTGAGGATGGCCGGTGCAGCAGCAGCAGCAGGAGCTGCTGCTGCTGCTGCTGCTGTTGCTGCAGGAAGATGGCGTCGTGCGGTAGGGCCTCCTGCTGCGGCAGCGGCTGCTGGTGTTCTTGCCCCACCCGGCTGGGCTGCCCCAGGCTCAGCAGCAGCAGCAGCAGCAACAGCAGCAACTCTTCCTGCAGCAACAGCAGCAATAACAACGACAGTTCCTGCAGCAGCAGAGAGTTCAGGTGTATCGGCAGCTCGAGGGCTGCTGCGGCATCTCTTGAATTCAGACGCCTGCCTCTATCAGCTGTCTCCCCCTGCAGAGACACTTAGAAAGTACTTGTGGGGTGGGCAGCACCGCAGATACGCTGCAGCAGCAGCAGCAGCAAGAACGACATCTGCAGCAGTAGCAGCAGCAAGTGGTGCAGCGTCTGCCCCTCGTGGTTTCGTCGAGCCGCAGTGTGATCTTGCTGCTGCTGCTGCTGCTGCACGTGCTGCGCTGCTGCGGCAGCTTCATGATGCTGCTTACTGGCGTGGCTTGGGTGCTGCAGCAGAAGAGCTGCTGCAGGCAGTTGCTGCAGGACAGCACACAGAACTCCCCCACAGCAGCAGCAGCAGCAGCAGCAGCAGCAGCAGACGACTGCCGGTTTGTCGCGGCAGCGATGCAGAGGAGATGCTGTCGGTAGTAAGGCGGAGGCAGCAGCAGGTCTCAGAAGCAGCTGCTGCAGCAGCAGCATCAAGAGGATCAGCAGCAGCAGCAGCAGCAGCAGCAGGAGGGTGGTGCGTAGACACCCGAATGATAGGCCTCTCCTTGTCTGTCCTCATCAACAGCTTTAAACAAATTCGAGTGTATCGTGTGGGGTTGTTTGCTGCAGCAGAAAGAGCAGCACACCTACATCTGCATGAGTTCTCGCTGCAGCATCTCTCTGTTCTCTGCTGCTCCTTTGCTGCTGCTGCTGCTGCTGTGGGGCCCGCTGCAGCACCGTCGGTCGCCTTCATGCTAGCAGCAGCAGACTACTGCGCAGATGCAGCAGCAGCAGCTCCTGCAGCAGCAGCAGGTTCATTTGGTGCTGCTGCTGCTGCTGGCGGCTCCAGCTGCAGCAGCAGCTTCTTTGCTCTGCCGCCTAAGCTGCAAGCTGCTGTCTCTGCTGCTGCAGCAGAAGCACGCCAGCCTAGAGGCGGAGAAGCAAAAGCAGCAGCAGCTCCAGCAGCAGCTCCAGCAGCAGCAGCAGCAGCAGCAGCACAAGTGCCTGCTGCTGCTTATTTTAATTTCGTGTCTTGGGCGCATCTTCTGGCTGCCTTTGCTCGCTGCGGTGTCGCTCATCAGAGTCTCTTCGAAGCAGCAGCCCCACACTTGTGTGTCCTGCTGCAGAGACACCCCACGCATCTGCTGCTGCTGCAGCAGCGGCAGCAACACCTGCAGCAAATGCAGCAGGCCAACAGCAGCAGCAGCAGCAGCAGCAGAAGCAAACAGATTGTCTCCCCAGGGGCCCTTATTACTAAAGCAGTGAAGGCCTATGCTACGTAAGCGCGCAGCAGCAACCCCACCTATAAACACATTGCTGTCTGTATGCTTCATAAATGCCTTGCTGCTGCTTCTGCTGCTGCTGCTGCTGTTGCTGCTGCTGCTGTTGCTTCTGCTGCTGCATCTGATGCTCTTGTGATGCGCCTGATGGTGCTGCTGCATCTAATGCTGCTGCTGCTAATGCTGCGTCTACTGCTCCTGCGTCTGGTGCTGCTGCTGCCTTTGCTGCTGCTGCTGCTGCTGCTGCTGCTGCAGGTTTGGGTATGCCCACCGACGACTGCTGCGGTGTGTAAGCGAGAGTTTAGCGTCTGTTTATTATACTGATGAAGAACTGAAGGTGAGGAGGCAAAAGGAGACAGCTGTCTCCTTGCTGCTGCCTCGAGTCTTTGCAGCTTAACCCATCCTTCTTCTCCTGTTGCTGTTGCTGCTGCTGCTGTTGCTGCTGCTGTTGCTGCGCAGACACTGCAACACAGCCTCGCCCGCCTGCAGCACCATGACCCCCTGCTGGAGACCCTTGTGCGCGCTCGACTCAGCAGCAAAACTTCCCCCAGCAGCAGCAGCAGCAGCAGCAGCAGCAGCAGCAGTCTTGCGGGTAGCGCGTAGTATAGGGCCCAACACTACTGCTGTCTTCCGTGTTGCTGCTGCAGCAATGTTGCTGCTGCAGCAATCTGTAGCAACAGGTTTTTTTCTGTTTGTACTAAGGTGTGAGGTGTACGTACACCTGAACTATGTTTTGCTGCCTCGCTCAAAGCATAACCCAGTAGAATTGCTGCTGCAGATAAGCAGATGCAGCCGCTGTAACAACAGCAGCAGCAGCAACAGTAGCAACAGCAGCAGCAAGAGCAGCTAAGCGCTGCAGTCGATGCGCTGCTCAGCAGCAGCAGCAGCGGCTGCAGCAGCAGCTGCTGCTGCTTTTGCTGCTGCTTCCTTCTGCACCCATTGGCAGAAGCATCGCAGCAGTGAGCAGCAGCAGCAGTATGTTGCTGCTGCTGCTGCGTCTCCAAGCAGCAGGAACTGCTGCTGCTTCTGTAGTTCCAAGCAGCAGCAGCAGCTACTGCTGCTGCTGCGCTGCTGCAGCTCTTGCTGCGGATACCTCACGGCTACTCCGGCGCTGCAGCATTTTTCTCTTTTTACTTTAAACTTATTTTGTTTTGTTTTGTCTTTTATTTATTTGTTTTACCTGAGGGGGAGAGCACTGCACTGCAGTAGCAGCAGCAGCAGCAGCAGCAGCAGCAGCTGCTGCTGCTGCTGCTGCCAAATGAAGACCACCTCAGCAAAGGAACTGCGCACTATAAACACTATATATACACATATATGTATATATGTATATATATACATATATATGTATATATAGTGCGCAATTCCTTTGCTATATACAACATAATATATATATATATAATATATATACATATATATATATATATGTTATATAATATATATATATATATATATATTATGTGTTGTATATAGACACAAAGAAGACACAAATAATTATTATAAGTAAAAAAGTTTTGTGCGTTTGTTTGGATGACGCGTGCATCAGCCAAATCCCCTTAGTCAGCCTTTGTTATTATCATTATATATATATATATATTATAGGTTAATATGTTTATTATTACATATATGCATATATATATATATATATATGCACAGATATGTATATATATATATATATGTATATATATATAGTGTGTATATATGCATCTATATATATATATATATATATATATACAGGTATATATAAATATATATAGTGTGTGTATATACGCATCTGTATATATATATATATATTTAGCAAGCGAAAAAGAGTTTATAATGTGGGGTTGCTTTCACGCCTAGCAAATGCATGCAGCTGCAGCAGCAGCAGCAGCAGGCAGCAGCTGTCTCTGCTTCTTTCAGGTGTCTCCTCTCCTCCATTAGCCCGAAGGAGACGCCTGCATGCAGCTGCTGCTGCACTTGAGATGCGTGTCTTAATTGAGCACAAAACTTCTGCTGCTGCTGCTGCTGCTGCTGTTAATGCAGTTGATGTTGCATATATATTGTAGTTTGTCTCCAGCAGCAGCTCCTGCTGCTTCTGCTGCTGCTGCTGCTCCAACTTCACTTGGGGACGGCGCGCTTGTGCACGTTGCTGCTGCTGCTGCTGGTGTTGCTGCTGCTGCTGCTGCGTATGAGCTTGTTTTGTTGCTTTTCTCTATACGTAGCGAGCTGCTGCCGCAGCAGCTGCATCCTGTGTACGCGTCTCTTCTCCCGCAGCAGCAGCAAACTGTAGTTTTGCTGCTCTCTCTCCAAGGCCAGCTTCACTGCCTCTATTTGCTGCCTCAGCTTCCTTTCGTGATACGCCTGAATCGCACACTGCCGCTCCAGCTGAAGCAGCAGCAGCAGCAGCGGCAGCAGCAGCAGCAGCAGCAGCAACAGAAGCAGCAGCAATAGCAGTAGCAGCAGCAGGAGGAGAGTGGGTATGTTGCTTCACATTGCAATAAAAGAAATGCCTCGTTCTTAACTCCCCACCCTACAGCTTCTTTCTTCTATGCCGTCAGCTAGCTAGCTAGCTAGCTAGCTAGCTGTGTAATTGGCCCGGCTAGCTAGTCGAGTAGCTAGCTAGCTAGTTGGGCAGCTACCTGGCTAGCTAGCTAGCTAGCTAGCTGCTTGTCTGGATGCCTACTAGCTGTTTCATGGTTGTGCACAATCAACCACAGGAGGAGAGGAGTTCAGGCTGCGTTAGCACCTCTACTGCTGTTGCTGCTCATGCAGCAGCAGCAGCAGCAACAGCGGGAATAGGGGCAGCAGGTGTGGCAGTATCGGCAGCAGCGGTAGCAGTAGCAGCCGCAGTCACTGGTTAGTGTCCGGGTTGTTGCAGCACCGGCTTAACTAGCAGCAGCAGCACCAGCAGCAGCAGCACCAGCAGCAGCAGCACCAGCAGCAGCAGCACCAGCAGCAGCAGCAACAACAGCACCACCAGCAGCAACAGCAGCAACAACAGCACCACCAGCAGCACCAGCAGCAACAAGAGACTAAACAGCAGCCTTTCACCTGCGCCGCTTGGGCAGCTTTAATCCGGTGTTGCTCCTCAAGTGTCTGCAGCAGCAGCAGCAACAGCAGCAACGATGGCAGCAGCAGCAGCAGCAGCAACAGCAGCAGGAGCACGAGCAACAGCAGCAACAGCAAAAACAGCAACAGCAGCAGTAACAGCAACGACAGGAACATCAACACCAATAGCAGCAGCAGCAACAACAAAAAAACAGAAATTAGCATCGTGATGATCTCTCTGGGTTGTTGGTGCTGCTGCACTTGCTGCAGCTGTGCTGCCATTGTTTTTGCTGCTGCTTGTCTTGTTGCTGCTGCTGTTCTTGCTGCTGCTGCAGTTTTTGCCGCTGCTGTTGTTGCAGCCACTTAAAAGGCAGGTTTCTTTTTCGTGCCTCACCGCGATGGTCTTAAAGCTTGCGACAGGTTGCTGCTGCTGCTGCTGCTGCAGCAGCAGCAGCTGCTCCGGCTGCAGCGTGCGAATGGTCGGGGTGGTGCTGCCGAGAGGCGTTGTTAAAGAAATAGAGAAGGGGTTTCTATTGCCGTCCCAGTGCTCCCTTATTGCTGCTTGCATGCGCTCTAGTAGTGCTGCTGCTGCTGACGTCCCTTCGGCTGCTGCTGCTGCTGCTGCTGCTGCTGGTTCGCCTGTTTCCTCGACAGCTTCTCCTGCTGCTGCTGTTCTTCCTGCTGCTGCTGCTTCTTCGCAGCCTCCAGCAGCAGAAACAACATCGTGGATAGGCGGGGAGTTTGCCGCTGCCTCCTCTTGCTGCTGCTGTTGCTGTTGTTGCTGCTGCTGCTGTTGGCTGTCGTGTCCCGTTGCCTCTGGGGTTTTATCTGGGTCTTGATGAGTATGCCGCTGCTGCTGCTGCAGTTGCTGCTGCGGTTGCTGCTGCTGCGCATCTCCAGCTCCAGCGCTGACAGCAGCAGCAGGGGCAGCAGCAGCAGCGGCAGCAGCAGCAGCACCAAGCCTTAACGGCAGCAGCTGTCTGGAGGAGACGCAGGCGCTGCGCTTGAGAGACGTGGTGACTCGTCTTGCTGCTGCAGCAGGGCAGCTGCTGGGGTATGCGCAGCAAGAAAAGAGGCCGCTGCTCCTGCTGCTCTTCTCACCCTTATTGCCTTCCCGTGCTGCACCAGCAGCAGCAGCAGCAGCAGCAGGAGCAGCAGATGTTTCTGCTGCAGCAGGAGCTTCTATTGCCTCCGGGGAGGCAGCAGATTCTAGTGCGCCTTCTTTACTACCTCCAGCAGCAGCAGCTGCTGCTGTAGGTTCTGCTGCTGCTGCCGCTGCTGCTACTGCTTCTGCAGGAACTGCTGCTGCTCCACTGTCCGGATCCTGCTGCTGCTGCTGCTGCTGCTGCTGGTCACGCCCATCTGCTGCTGCATCTTGAGGCCTTCTTGGTGAGGTCGACGGCGATGCTGCAAGAGAACACAGGCAGCAGAAGCGGCAGCAGCAGGAGCAGCAGCAGCAGCAGGATGATGCATGCTTCGCCGCCGCAGCAACCGCGGGAGCAACAGCAGCCAGCGTACTACTGCATATGCAGCAGCAGCAACAACAGCAACAACAAAAGCAGTAGCAGCAGCAGCAGGAGTAACAGCAGCAGCAGCAGCAGCAAACCACACACATGCGTTTGAAGAGACAGAATCTCGCCAGCAGATAGAAGGAGACCCTCCAGCAGCAAAAGAGGCGTCAGCAGACTGTTCACTTTTGCTGCCGTTGGTGCGGCGCCTGGGCTGCCGTTGCTGCTGCTGCTGCCGCAGCAGCTGCTGCTGCTGCCTGTGCTGATGGCAGTGCTTGTGGGGTGGAGGGCTTGGCGGGTGCAGCAGGAGCTGTCTCTTTCTGCGTTGCTGCTGCTGCTCCTCCTTCAGGCGCAGCAGCAGCTGCTGTCTCCTGCGCTGCTGCTGCTGCTGCTGCTGCACCTGTTTCCATGCGTCTGCCTTTGCAGCAGCAACTAAGCGATGATACCAGGGACGGAAGTGCTGCAGATCTTCCTGCTGCAGCATCTTTGAGAGGGTGAGCCGCAGCAGCAGCAGTCGCAGAGAGGCTGCCTCCTCAGCAGCCACGCTGCTGCTGCTGCTGCTGCTACTGCTGCTGCTGCTGCTGCTGCTAAGGAATGGGGTGGGAGGAGGTGCTATGTCAAGCCACAGGGTTTGTCTATTCTTGAGAAAGGGAGCAAAAGGCCCTTCTGAATCCTGCTGCTGCTCTGTCTCTCCTTCCTGCTGCTGCTGCTGTTGCTGCTGCTGCTGCTGCTGCTCCGACAGGGCCAAGCAGCAGACTTTGCAGGTGGTGACAGAGTTGCTGCGCACTGCTGCAGCGCGCAGCAGCATCCTGCGGTAGAGACACTCTACAAAGGAATTAAACTCTGTCTCCTCAACCGCCCCCAGAAGCTTGTCAGCCTAAGCAGACAACAGCAGCAGCAGCAACAGCAACAGCTGCAGCAGCAGCAGCAACAGCAACAGCAGCAGCAACGGAGGCGCCGACGGTCCCACGATAAGTTGTTATATTCGCCTCATCATGAGGTATGGAAAGTGCTTGCACACTACCTAGCTAGCTAGGCAGCTAGCTAGCTAGGCAGCTGCCCAGCTAGCTAGGCGGCTAGCTAGCTAGCTAGCTAGGCTTGGTCCCTACGCTAGTATCCAATGACGCATAGCTAGCTAGACAGTCACCTGGCTCGCTAGCTAGCTAGTTAAGCAGCTTTCTAACTAGCTATCCGGCTTGCGTATGGCTTCATCTGCCAGTCTATGTAGCTGGATAGCTAGCTAGCTAGCTAGATGGCTAGCTGCATGAGTAGCTGCACTCATCCTCACAAGGTCAGCTAGCTAGCTACATAAACATACGCATACACTTAAATCCAGCTCACTAGACAACAAACCGAATAAACGAAGAGCTAGCTCGATAGGTACGAGAGACAGATGGCTAGCTAGCTAGCTAGCTAGCTAGCTAGCTGTCTATAGGGCCCTTGCCTTGAGGAAGTCGCATAGAGAGCGGACCATCCTCCCCGCCTCCGGCGAGAGAAGGGTTGAAGCCCCGCCTAAGGCTCTGCTCCATTGGGCTGTGCTGTCTCCTGCTGTCTCTGTCTCCTGATGCAGCAGCAGCAGCAGCAACAGCAGCAACAGCAGCAACAGCGGACGTAACAAAAATTTGGGGGAAGGAGCCCTTTGGTGTTGTGTCCCTCAGCTGTCGGTGCGCAGCTGCTGCTCCTGCTTCTGCTGCTGCTGCTGCTGCTGGGCCCTCTAAGAGTTGTTGCTGCTGCAATCTCTTGCTTTTCGTGTGTGCTGTTGCTGCAGCAGCTATGTTTCCTGCTTCAGCAGCAGCGTTTGCTGCTGCTGCTGCTGCTGCTGCTGCTTACCATTGCCCCCGCAGTGCGGCGGCATCTTCTTTTCAAGTTTGCCTGTGGGGTTATTTATTTTGCTGCGGCTTCTTTGATTGTTGTTTGTGCTGCTTCTTTATCTGTTTCCTTCTGCTGCTCTTCTGCTGCCTGTCTTGCTGCTTGTTTTATTGTTTGTTTTGTTGTTTGCGTCTCTTCATCTGCTGCGCTGTCATAGCAGCAGAAAAATGAGGGCAAAAGTGACTCGGGCAGCAGCAGCAGCAGCAGCAGCAGGAGTTGCTGCAGCAGCGAAGTTGTTACTGCTGTACACCACAGGAGAACTCTGCAGCCTCATTCGAGCTGTCGGTTTGCCTTTATTTGCTGCCAGCTAATTGTACTTCGTTTCTGTCGTTTGTTGTTACTGCTGCTGTTGCTGCTGCTGCTGCTGCTGCTAGCAAGCCCTGAGCCTCAGGGGCAGGGAGAGCAGCAGCAGTGCAGCAGCTGTCCATACACTGCAGCAGCAAAAACACCTCCCGTACACTTCAAAGCGATCCCACATTTAGCATTTATCTCCTTTGCTGCTACAGCAGCAGCAGCAGCTGCCGCTGCTGCTGCTGCTGCTGCTGCAGGTGACCCCGAGACCCTGTGCTCGCGTGGCTGGCTGCAGCCCCTCCCCCCAGTTTGCTGCTGCTGAGTTGAGGGTTTTAATATATATAAAATAATAATTATTATTATTATTATTTATTATGACTATAATTAATAATGCTGGGGGTATCTACAGCGTATAACTAAAATATAATGTATTTGAGTGTTGTTTGTCTACCCCTGAATAGAAAGGAGACAGACGAAAATAAGGTTCGGTGCAGCGAGATAAGAAGGAGACAGCAACAGCAGCAGCAGAAGCAGCAGCAACAGCTGCAACAGCTGCCACAGCAACAGCGGCAGCAGCAAGAGCAGCAACGAGAAAATTGATGCTGTTTCTGCTGCCTCCGTCACCGCTGCTCCTACGGTTCTCGTTGCTGTTGCTGTTGTTGTTGGTGTTGCTGCTGCTGCTGTTGCTGCTGCTGCTGTTGTTGCTGCTGCTGTTGCTGCTGTTGCTGCTGTTGCTGCTGCTGTGGCTGCTGCTGCTGCTTGTTGTTTCACTTATTCGATTTGTATTACAACCAAGAGAAGGCAATAAAGAGCTGTTGCATGTACACCTGAGCAGCAGCGACAGCAACAGCAGAAGAGGTAGCAGCAGCAGACGCACCAGCAAAAGCAACAACAGCAGCAACAATAGGTTTTAGGGTTTAGGGTTTAGGGTTTCGGAGAGTACAGAAAGGGCAGGACCCTTAACGCGAACGGTGGCGGGCGGTGTGCATGCGTTTCTTGTCTTGTTGTCTCCTCCAGCAGCAGTAGCTGCTGCTGTTGCTGCTGCTCTATAGCACAGATTGTACAGCAGCAGCAGCAGCAACAGCAGCCGCATAGACAACTTCGGCAGCAGCAACTAAGTTAGCAGCAGCAAATGGGCCTAGCAGCAGCAGAGACAACTCGTGCAGCAGCAAGGGTAGTCTGCCAGCAGAAACAACAGCAATAGATTGAAGCAGCAGCTGCTGCAGCAGTATAGCACTAGCAGCAGAAAAGACAGCCTGGACTAGCAGCAGCAGCAGAGACAACTTCAGCCGCAGCAACTTTAGCAGGGGCAGACGCGGACTCAGCAGCAGCAGAGACAGCTCGTACAGCAGCAGAGACAGCTCGTACAGCAGCAGAGATACCTCTAGCAGCACAAGAGACAGCATCAGCAGCAGCAGAGGCAGCTTCAGCAGCAGCACAGGCAGCTGTAGCAGCAGCAGAGACAGGCTAATGCACCTGCTGTTTGCTGCCTCTCTAAAAGTAAAGACAGAGGAGACAGACTTGCTGCTGAGATGCAGCAGCGTAACGCTGGCACAAGCAGCAACAGCTGAGGTTGCAGCAACAGCAGCAGCAGCAAAAGCACCAGCAGCAAAAGCAGCAGCAGCAGAGGCATCAGCAGCAAGAGCAGCAGCATCATGTTGTCTGTCTACTCTACCCGTTGCCGGACCGCCTCTCCACCCTAAACCCTGAACCCTAAACCCTAAACCCTAAACCCCCAAAACCGTAAACCCTAGCCAGAAACTCCTATCCCCAACCCTGAAGGCGTAGGCCTTTGCCCCTAAACCCTAAACCCCTAAAGGCTAAGCCCTAAACCCTAAACCCTAGACGCTAAACCCCAACCCCAAGCACTAAACCCTA
>NW_013547307.1:22500-24769 GCF_000499425.1 Eimeria acervulina
TGCTGCGAAGAAGAAGCTGTTGTTGTTGCGGCTGCTGCTGCCGCTGCTGCAGCTGCTGCTGCTGCTGCTGCTGTCGTCCGTAGGCTGCGCGAGCGGGGAGCGGTGGCCTGGGCCAGCGGACAACAGCTGGCTGCTGCTGCTGCTGCTGCTGGAGCTTGTTGCTGCTGCTCGAAGTAGCTCCTGTTGCTGTATTTTGTTGCTGCTCTACTTGTATTGTGCATGCGTGCCCTGCTGCTGCTGCTGCTGCTGCTCCTGCTGCTGCTGCTGTGGGATCTCTTCGTTCTAGCCTTGTCTGTCTGTACACTGCACTGATCTGGCGTGTTCATTAGGGCTTCATTTCCTTAGCCCAGCGCAAGTACAACAGGAATTGCTGCTGCAGTTGCTGCTGCTGTTGCTGCTGCTGCTGGGTTGAGCCCGGGGGTGCGGCCTTCCGGCTGTATCCTGTGACAGCAGCAGCAGCACTAGAGACAAGCGCAGCAGCAGTCTCTGTTGTATATATCGCTGCAGCAAATCCGGCTGAGGGTTTTTGCTGTTCATTTGAGGTGTACGTACAGCTCAATGCATGCATAGTGTCTCCTCGCTATTCCCCACAATCCTTAACTCTAGGGACTCCAAAAGGAGACAGAAAAGGGGTGTCAGTGAAACGCGGATAGTGTACTCATATACTCTGCTGTTGTTGCTGTTGCTGCTGCTGCTGCTGTTGCTGTTGCTTTCGCATGTTCTGCTCCTGCTGCTTCTGCAGCAGCAGCAACAACTGCAGCGGCAGGTAGGGGGCAGCACTTGGGACCCCCTAGGGGGACTTAAAAGAAAGCGCAGCTAAGCAGCAACCTCACCTGCTGCTGCTGCAGCAAGTGCAGCAGCAGCTGGCTGCTGGCTGTGTCGCTGCAGCAGGTGGAGTTTGGTGCTGCTGCAAGCGTTGCAGCTAATAATCCTGCTTATTAGTTTAGTGTTGCTGCTTGAATTACTTATAAAGAAGAATAGTATTTATTTGCTGCTGCATATGCTGCAAATGGCATATGCTGCGCTGCTTGCTGCTGCTGCAGCTAAGTGCTGCTGCTGCTGCAGCTGCAGCTCAATGATGCTGCTCCCTCGCTTTCACTATAGCTTCTGCTTGTTCAGGAGTGAAAGGCCACGAAAGTGGATCCGCTTGCTGCTGCTGTTGCTGTTGCTGCTGGTGCTGGTTTGCGTTTTCCGTTGCTGCTGCTGCATCCACACCGCTGCTGCTGCTGCTGCTGCTGCTGCTGCTGCACGGGAGCGAGGGGGGCCATGCTGTAGCTATGAAGTCCCACTCCTTGAAGATAACAGCACTTTGATGTTCGCAACATAAAGAGTGAATCTGCTCTCCATAGGGCCCCACTACTAACAAACGCGGTATACCCATGCTTGCCCTGTGAGGCTCTACTGGCGGACCTGCGCATACACCCCAATATAAAAGAGACAGAGACACACCTTAGTAGAAAAACAAACAGAAAGAGAGAGAGAGAGAGAGAGAGAGACAGAGACAAGACTCTCACTGCAGCAGCAGCAGCATCTCCAGCAGCAGCAATAGCCATAGCAGCGAGAGCATCAGCAGCAGCAACACCGGCAGCAGCAGCACAAGCATCAGCAGCCTCAGAAACAGCAGCAGCAGCAGCAGCAGCAGGACCAGCAGGACCAGCAGCATCAGCAGCATCAGCAGCAGCAGCAGCAGGATATGTTCTGACCTGCAGGCTCGATCTTAAGGCGGTATCTCTTGATGAGTTTGTGTCTAAGGGGAGAGTTATATTGAAGAGACAGCCAAGGCATGCGCTGTCTGCTGTCCTCAAATTCTGCTGCCTCTCCGTCTAAACCGATGTAAATTACTTCAATTTTCGGGTGGCCGCCCGCTGTATTGACAGTTTGATAAAACTGACGCACACACACAACACCAAACATATAATAATAATAATAATAATAATAATAATAATAATAATAATAATAATAATATTGTTGTTTGTTATTATGCAGCCAGCACTCTCGTGCAAAACATAAGAGGGGAGGAGACAGAGACAGAGACAGAGACAGAGATAGAAGTAGAGACAGAGAGAAGAAGAGACAGAGACAGCTGCCTTCGATTTCTTTGTCGTTATAACTTTCTCTCTTCTGAGAGATGAAGGCAAACAGACTTAGACCCAAGGGCCCCACCACTCTCTCCAAATACATATAAATATAAAAATAAATAAATAAATATATATGCAACATTTACATATAAATATATGTAATACATATATATATATATATATATATATAT
>NW_013547306.1:0-2500 GCF_000499425.1 Eimeria acervulina
AACACCAGGAGAGCGAACAAAATACCTGCACAGACACCCCAGCACAAAACCCTAAACCCTAAACGGCATCGAATATACACCTGAACTCCACAAGCGCAGCAGAGATGGGGTAATACGAGCGAATTAGGGTTTAGGGTTTAGGGTTTGGTAGGGACTCACATTCATATTGAGATGAAGGCAGCACATGCAGAAGCGCAGCACCAAGCTGTCTGTACACCGCAGCTGCTATTAACTTTAGCTGCTGCTGATACGAAACTACTAAGTCTCCCTCTGCTGCACTCCCTGCTTCTGTTGCTGCTGCTGCTACTGTTGCTGCTGTTGGTGCTGCTGCTACTGTTGTTGCTGGTGCTGCTGCTGTTGCTGCTGCTTTTGTCTCTGTCGCGGCAGCAGCCTCATTGCTCAGGGAGACACCGTCTGGTTCTTCACCTGCAACAGCAGCAACAGCAGCAGCAGCAGCAGGACCCGCTTCTGCTGTTGCTGCTGCTGCTGCTGCTGCTGCTTCATTGCTGCTGCTAATGGAAGCAGCAAGAGCCTCCTGAATGAGCCGCTTCAGCAGGTTTAAACTTGTATGCAGCTCTCGAACACTGTCGCTTTTTATCTTCCCCTAAACCACACAGCGCCGCAAACCCTAAACCCTAAACCCTAATAAGCAACCCCACAGTCAGAAGCGCAGAACAGCTGCCAGGACGACACCTCGCGGCTAGCTGGCTAGCTACCTAGCTAGCTAAATAGCTAGCTAGCTAGAGAGGCAGCTAGCTAGCTAGAATGAATGGTACCTGGAAGAAGGAGGAAGCAGTAATAACAACTTCGCATTCAAATTCAATTTGCGTGCGAGGGGTGGTTGTGGGATCGTCCGATCCCAGATCGATCCCGCTGTTGTCAGTTGAGGGGTCGTCCGATCCCGAGTCGATCCCAGTGGCATCCGGAGCGGGATCGACCGATCCCAAGTCGATCCCAGTGGTGTCCGATCTGGAGATCGACGATCCCACATCGATCCCCTGTCTGGGATCGTCGATCCCCTGTCTGGGATCGTCGATCCCCGCCCCCAACGCTGCACTTGGAGTTAAGGCAATGCACTTAAGCCGCTGCCTTAAGAAGAAAGTATCTGAATAAGGGGGCCCTGAGAGATTACTCTCTGTCTGCAGCACTACAAACTGAGGTGTACATACACTGCAGACGCAGCGCTCTTGCAGCATCCCTCGACTCGGCAAACCCAGCAGGCGGGTCAAAGAAGACTCAGGAACTGAACGCACAAACCCCAAACCCTAAACCCTAAACCCTAAACCCTAGTTACTACCCTACACCTAAACCCTTCTCTAGACACACTATGCTTTAAAAGCCCTAAATCCAAAACCCTAAACCCTAAACCCTAAACGCCACACTGGGAAGTAACCTAGAGATAAACCCTACGCGAGGCATTCTAAACCCTAAACCCTAAACCCTAAACCCCTACGTTTAATGTCGGCATCAAATTCTCGTGATATCTGGCAGAAACGGCCACTGAAAATCCCCTTCTCCAATTCAGACTCGTCTGCTGCTGCTGCTGCAGCAGCTGCTGCTGCTGCAGGTGTTGCTGCTTCTGCAGTTGCTGCTGCTGCAGCTGCCGTTGCCCCATCGCAGGCAGAAGACGCGCCATTGTTGCTGCTGTCGTCGCTGTTGCTGCTGCTGCTGCTGCTGCTGCTGTTGCTACTGCTATTGCTGCTGTTGCCGTTGTTGCTGTTGCCGTTGCTGTTGTTGCTGTCGCTGCTGCTGCTGCTGTTGTTGCTGCTGCTGCACAGGCTCCAGGGCGGCATTGGGTCGGGAAATATTGCGTCCTTCTCCTTCAGCACGCTGCATCAGCAGCAGCAGCAAACAAGCTACTAGGGGTTACAACAGCACGGGCAGCAGCAGAAGCAGCAGCAGCAGCAGAAGCAGCAGCAGCAGGAACAGGAAGGTTCCTAGAGGTTGCAGCTCCACACACCAGCACTTGCAACAGCCTCAGCAGCAAGTGCTGCTAGCAATAACCGCAGCAACAGCAGCACTTGCAGAAACAGCAGCAGCAGCGGCAACAGCAGCAGCAGCAGCAGCAGCAGCAGCAGACCCGGTAAGAGGACTTGAATTAGGATTGATAAGGATGCCTATGAGCTCCCTCAAGGAGACATCAAAGGAGACAGTACATACAGCCTCTTCTAGAGGCTGCAGCAAACCTGCTGCTGCTGCTGTTGCTGCTGCTGCTGCACCAGCCGCTGCTGCAGCTTCAGGGTCGTCCCCGTTTGCTGCTGCTGCTGCTGCTGCTGCTGCTCGGACCTCTCCCTCCGTTGGGTACGGCCGCCGCTCGCATCCCTGTACAAAAAAGCAGCAACAACAGCAACAGCAGCAGCAAAATAGCAGCAGCAGCAGCAGGACTGCAGGGCAGGAGCAACAGCAGCAGCAGGACTGCAGGAGCAACAGCAGCAGCAGTATGATCACAACAGCAGCAGCAGCAGCAAAGTGCCGCACCAGCAGTAGCTGCATTACTGCA
>NW_013547306.1:5000-17500 GCF_000499425.1 Eimeria acervulina
CTGCTGCCTAGCTTCCACCTGCTGCTGCTCCTTTTGCTACCGTCTAGAAATGAAGCCAAAATTCCAGAGGACCCCCTGGACGCTGCTGTTTCTGCGTCTGCTGTTGCTGTTGCTGCTGCTGCTGCTGCTGCTGGCACTGCTGCTGTTGCTGCTGCTGCTGCTATTTCAGTGCTGCCGCTTTGACTAGTTGCAGCCGCCATCCCTCTGTTTTGGTCTCTCCCGTGTTTTGTCTTCTGCTGCTGCTGCTGCTGCTCTAGAGGCATAACCAGAAAGTAGTCACTCACAGCAGCAGCAGCTGCTGCTGCTGCTGCCGCTGCTGCTGCTGCTGCTGCTGCTGTGTTGCCGTTTTCCCGGTTGTCTGCAGCAATAGTAGGAGCAGAAGAAAATCGAAAGGCGTACGGACTGCTGCTGCTGCTGCTGCTGCTGCTGCAGTCCAGCGCGACAGATCCCCTGCGGCTGTTGCTGCTGCTGCTGTGGCTGCTGCTGCTGCTGCTGCTGCTGTTGGGGAAGCTGTAGCTGTCGAAGCTGCTGCTCCTGCTGCTAAGACGGCCATCCAGTAACGCGACATCAGAGTCGCTGTCGCTTCTGCATTCGTTCTGCTGCTGCTGCTGCAGCTGCTGCTGCTGCTGGGCGCGCAGCTGGGCCTGAGAAGAATGCAAAGAGAGTTGCAGCAGGAGGATCCCCTTCAGCAGCAGCAGCAAAAGCAGCAGCAACAGCAGCAGCAGCAGCAGCAAAGATAACGAGGAAGCGCAGGTACAGCTCAAGCGCGTCCGTCTCCAGCAGCAGCAGCAGCAGCAGAAAAGGCAAAGCGCAGGTACAGCTCAAGCGCGTCCGTCTCCAGCAGCAGCAGCAGCAGAAAAGGCAGCAGCAGCAACAGCAGGAGAGGTAGCAGCAGCAGCAACAGCAGACTGACCTTGCGAGCCAATCGCGTTGCTTCTCTCTGTAGAAGGGGGAAGCCAGTAAACAAAACATCCGCGCTGCTGCTGCTGCTGCTGCTGCTGCTGCTGCTGGCGGGCACGACACAAATGTTTTCAAGCCACCAATTTGCTGCTGGCGGATCTGCTGCCGGCTCTGCAGCAGCAGCAGCAGCAGCATCTGCAACAGCAGCAACAGCACACAAGCACTCATACAGCACAGGGCACCGATTCATATGCAGCAACAGCAGCAGCAGAACGTGAAGAAGCGGCAGCAGTAGTACGTGAAGCAGCAGCAGCAGTAGTACGTGAAGCAGCAGCAGCAGTAGTACGTGAAGCAGCAGCAGCAGCAGCAGCGGCAGCAGCAGCACTGGCAGGAGATACACCTGCACTGAACCTTGGTGGGCCTTACCTCTGCTGCTGCTACTGCTGCTGCTGCTGCATTCGCCTGAGGCTTCTCCTGTTCCTGTTGTCGCCGTTCCTGCTGTTGTCGCTGCTGCTGCTGCTGCTGCTGCTGAGGAGGGAGGGAGGCTCGCGAGCTGCAGCGCGGGAACCCCAAGTGCAGCAGCAAACGAGTTTATTAGATGCTGGTGCTGCTGCTGTTCTTGTTCTGCTGCTGCTGCAGCAGCAACATGCAAATCAGCAGCAGCGGCAGCAGCAGCTTCACTTGTGGCGCTCGACGTGCTGCGCAGCTCCGCCAGGCACTGCAGCAGCTGCTGCACCTCTTCCTCTTCTGCTGCTGCTGCTGCTTCTGCTGCTGCTGCTGCTGCATGCAGCAACTCCTCCGCTGCTGTCTGCTGCTGGCTTCCGTTTTGGTGAAGACGCTGCAGCAGCAGTACCTCTTCCTGAGGCGGCACCTGCTGCTGCTGCTGTTGCTGCTGCTGCTGCTGCTGTTGCTGCTGCTGCTGCTGCTCGACATTTGTACCAGCTGTCTCCGCAGATGCCGCGCCTCGTTTGCTGCTGCTCCTGCTGCTGCTGCTGCTGCGTGGAGCAGCAGCAGCAGCAGGGCATGTCGGTGCCTCTGCTGCTGCTGAAGGTTCCTGCTGCAGGGGTTCTTGCTGCAGCTGCTGCAGCAACGCTGCTGCTGCCTTGAGCTTCCTCGTTGCTACATTTAGCTGCGGCAAGGCCCTCAGCTGCAGCGTCGCTGCAGTTTCTACCCACAGCTTCTGCTGCTGCTCTGCTGCTGCTGCTGCTGCTGTTGCTGCTGCTTCATAGGCTTCCCAATTAACGCTCACGAGAAGAGCTGCTGTTGCCTGTCGCTGCTGCTGCTGTGGCCCCTGCATCTGGAGCTGCTGCTGCTGCTGCTGCTGTAGAGCAACAGCTGCAGCAGCAGCAGCAGCTCGTAGCAGCTTTATGTACTCTTCAAAAGCCTCTACGAGGGAGCAAGCTAAGGTGAGCATACACCTCAGCATTCTGCTGCTGCTTCGCATCCTCTTCTCCTGCTGCTTCCCTGTGGCGTCTGCAGCAGCAAATGCAGTAGCCAAGGTGCTGCTGCTGCTGCTGCTGCTGCTGCAGGGGGTCGCTGATGCTGGTGCTGCAGCAGCAGGGACAGCAGCAACTGCAGCACATCTTCCCTCTCGCTGAGGCACAGCAGCGGCCAGAGCTGCCTGCAGCTGCTGCTGCTGCGCTGCCGCAGCTTGTGCAGTTTGCTGCAGCATGAGAGACTCCTGCTGCAGCAGCATCCTGAAGAGCCTGAGAATGAGTTGCTGCTGCTGCTGCTGCTGCCGCCGCCGCTGCTCCATCTGCTGCTGCTGCTCGGCAAACTCGTAGCAGACTTGCTGCTGCGTGTTTGCTGCTGCTGCATCATAAGCTGCACATACACCAGAAAGCTGCTGCAGCAAATGCATCGCCACAGACACCTGGATTCTACTTCGAGTTCGAGCAGCATATGCAGCAGAATTTAGTTGTCTCCCTGCTGCTGCTGCTGCTGCAGCTGCTGCTGTGCCATTCAGCTGCTCCTGCTGCTCCTGCTGGTGCTGCAGTTGCTGCCTCTGGTTTGCTGCAGCAGTAGCAGCTGCCTGTACAGCCTCTAAGGATTCCTCTGCTGCTGCTGCTGCTGCAGCAAAGCGAGCTGCTGCTGCTGCATGGCTTTGCTGCGCATTCCGCCAGCCTGTTGCTAACTGCTGCTGCTGCTGCTGCTGCCGCTGCATTTGCTGCTGAAGCTGTTGTTGTTGTGCTGCTGCTGCTGCGGCTTGTTGCTGCAGCTGCGCAGCGGCGCAGCTGTGCTGCTGCTGCTGCCGATGCAGCAGCAGCAGCAGCAGCGCCCACATGTGCCGTTTGCTGCTGCAGCTGAGACACCTCAAATGCGCCTGCTGCTCTGCTGCTGGAGTAGCAGCAGCAGCAGTTGCTGTTGTTACTGCTGCTGCTGCTGCTTCTGCTGCTGATGAAACCCAGCCGTCCGTCATCGCCCCACACTGGTAAGCAGCAGCAGCAGCAGCAGCAGCAGCAGCATCTTCTGTTTCTGCTGCTGCCTCCGTTGTTGCCGGTTCACCCTCAGATGGCGACCTCCTGCTGCTGCTGCTGCTGCTGCTGTCATACTCTGCTGCGGCCTCCTCGAGTGCGCGGCAGCTGCTGCTGCAGCAGGAGCAGCAGCAGCTGACGTCTGCTGCTGTGCTGCCGCATGCGCTCCTCAGTTCTGCTGCTGCTGCGGCAAGCGCAGCAGCAAGGCGTCCCTCAGCAGCAGCACAAGACGAAACTAAGACAGCTATCTGCTGTTGCTGCTGCTGCTCTGTATGCAGCAGCAGCAGATGGGCTGCCAGAGGAGCATCCGATGAAACACATATGCAGCTGCTGGTGTTGCTGTTGCTGTTGCTGTTGCTGTTGCTGTTGCTGTTGCTGCTGCTGTTGCTGCTGCTTCTGTTGTTGTGGTTGCTGCTGGAAGCAACAGCATGTTGGGGGACGCCAGGCTTCATTGACACACGTAGCAGCAGCTGTTGCTGTTGGCCTTAAGTGCTGCAGCAGCAGCAGCAGCAGCTGCAGCAGCTGCTGCTGCTGGTATCGCAGGCCAGGCTTTGCACACGTGCGGTCGCCGCTGCCGCTGCTGCTGCTGCTGCTGCTGCTGCTGCTTGTGTTCCTGCTGCTGCGGCTAATGCTACTGATTGGGCTACTCTTGCTGCTGCTTCTGGTGCTGCTGCTGCTGCTGCTGTTGCTGCTGCTGCTGGCTATGCCAGTGCAGTGTCCCTCCACAGTGTTCAACCTACCGCAGCGGCAGTTGCTGCTGCAGCTGCTACTGCAGCAGCAGCAATCCAAGTACCTGCTGCTGCTACTGCAGCAGCTGCTGTTGCTGCTGCTGCTGCTGCTACTGCTGTCACTCCTATCGTCGCTGCTGCTGCTGCTATTCAATGTGACATCATAGAAAAAGAGCTGCTGCAGCAACGTGAGCCTTCTTTTAGAAGCTGTGCTGCTGCAGCGGCCGCGGGATGCTGCTGCTGCTGCTGCTGTTGCTGCTGTTGCTGCTGTTGCTCTTGCTGCAGTGGCTGTTGCCGCTGCACTGCAAGAAAAGCAGCAGCAACGCCGCATATGAGAGCAGCTGAAGCAGAATTGAGCCTGTCTTCCCTCATCGGAGTGGCAGCAGCAGCAGCAGCAGCAGTTTCATCTCGCCTGTGTCTGGTTTCGTACGACTACTGCTGCTGCTGCTGCTGCTGTTGCTGCTACTGCTGCTGCTGCTACTGCAGCTGAAATCCAGGTGTACATACACCTGCTACAAACTTTTCTGCTGTCAATTAAATTAAAAGCGTCTAAGACTGCGCCGCCACTGAGGCATTTGCTGCTGCTGCTCGCTGCAGCAGCAGCAGCAGCTGCTGCTGCTGCTGCTGTTGCTGCTGCTGCATGCAGTAGCTGCTGCAGTAGGCGCTGCTGCTGCCTTTCCTTCTCATTTTTCATTGTTTACTTTTCCTTTGTCTTTTTCTTTCTCTTCCTGAAGTATCGCTGCTGCAGTCAGCCGTAGCCCAGCACCAGCAGCAACAACAGCTGCAACAGCAGCGGCAACCGCAGCAGCAACAGCAGCAACAGCAACAACAGCAGCAGCAGAAATTTACACGCGAACGGCAGCCTTGGTCGGCCAGTAACAGCTGTAACACTCCCAGCAGCAGCAGAAGCAGCAGCAGCAGGAGCAGCAGGAGCAGCAACACCTTCACGGCGCTTCATAGCTGCTGCAGCTACTGCAGCAGCAGCAGCAGCTCTCCCCACAGGAAGATGTCCAGCGACGAGGATGAAATGCGGCAGCTGCGTGCCACGAGCAGCTACGCTGCTGCTGCAAGGGACCGGCAGCAGCAGCAGCAGCAGCAGCAGCGCCGCGAAGCCGCCGCTACAGCAGCAGCAGCTAAAGCAGCAGCAGCAGCAGCAGCAGCAGAAAGTAACAGCAGCAGCGATGACGACAGCTTCGGCCCCAGGCCTTTAAGCAAATCAGCGCGCAGCAGGCGCAGCAGCAGCGAGGATGATAGCTGGGGGCCCCGCCCGCAACAGCAGCAGCAGCAGCAGCAGCAGGAAGCAGCAGCAAGATCCGACTCAGAAGACAGCGATGGCGAGGATGGTGCTGCTGTTGATGAGGAAGCTGCTGCTGCTCTTGCTGCAATGGGTCTGCCCTCCAGCTTCGGCGGCCCCGTGCTGCAGCATCAGCAGAAGAGCAGCAGCAAAGCCCGCAGCAGCAGCAGCAGCACGCGAAGCAGCAGCAACGGGAAGGGCCGCCTCAATGCCAAGGCTGCTGTTGCTGCTGAGGCAGCTGTAAAGAAAGAGTCTCCTGCTGCTGCTGCTGCTTCCGACGCCGGCAGCAGCAGCAGCAGCAGCAGCAGCAGCAATAGAAGCAGCAGCAGCAGCAGCAGCAGGCAGCTGCGCAACAACGGTCTCTGGAGAGAGATAGACCCATGGCTGTCTCCTTCTCTTCTTTCTGGCTTCCGAGAGGCATCTGGTGCAGCAGCAGCAGCAGCAGCAGCCGATGCAGCAGCAGCAGCAGCAGCAGCAGATGCAGCAGCAGCAGCAGCAGCAAAAGATGAATTGCCGCTGCTTGGGCGTTTCTCTTTTATAGAGGATACAGCCGAAGCTGTCTCTTCATTTGCACTGTCTCAGAGGGGCAACCGAATAGTAAGCAATTAATTATTTTATTTATTTATTTTATTTATTTATTTTATTTATTTATATATTTTATTTATATTATTCTGTTGTTCGGCGTATTTATTTTAATATTTTTTATATACTTTTGCTGGTTTTGCTGTTATTCTTTTGTTTAGTTTGTTTATATTCTTCTCCTTCTTTAATTATTATTATTTATTATTTATTATTGTTTATTATTTATTTATTTATTTATTTATTATTGTTTGTTTTATTTGTTTTGTCGCTGCTCTTCTTTTTATTTTTCTTTTGTTGTTGCTGCAGCTCTGTTTTATTTGTTTTATTTATTTGTTTATTTATCTGTTTATTTATTTTTGTTTATTAAATAATAATAATATATAATATATAATAAATAACAATAAATAATATTTTATTTGTTTATTTGTTTTTTATTTTATTTACTTTGTTTGCTCATTCATCATCGTCATTTGCTTTATCTATTTAATTTATTTAATTTATTTTATTGTATTATATTAATTATAATATATTTATTTATATTAATATTAATTTATTATAATATATTTATTTTTATTATAGAAATAAACAGATAGGCTGGATGATATATAGAAGAGAAAATAATATATTAGAATATAATAATAAGATATATATTTGTTTAGTGTTTGTTTGCATGCAGGCTGTAGGCTCTGAAGACGGTGTTGTACGTTTATATGATTACGGGGCTGTTTCTTCTCTGAAGAACATGCATGCATATAGAGTAATAAATATTTCAGAAAGACAAAAGATAAAAAGAATAAGATTCGGTATAGGAGTAGGTTTAAAAGGTGTTATAGGTGTATGTACAGGCGAGAGCACATGTTATTTAATATCAGCAGCAGAGGGCGACTTAATAAAACAAACAACAAAAGGAGATGCATATATAAGAGATATGATTAATACTAAAGGTCATACACATTCTATTACAGATCTACAGTTTAATCCTATTGAAAAGAATCTATTCTTAACATCTTCTTTAGATGCAACATGTAGGCTGTGGGATGTTAACGGTAAGACAACAGGTTTAGATTTATCTCTTGTTAATATATCTTGTTTAAAAGCAATTGATAAACGGGGTCTTAACAGCAATGCATGCACTTGCTGCTGCTGCCTATACACCCCAACTGCAGCAGATGCTGTTGTCGCTGGCTGCTCAGACGGCTCTCTTCAGATGTGGGGTGGTGTAAATAAACAGAGGCATATCTCTAGACCCGATGCTATTATTAGAGATGCGCATTCTGCTGCTGCTTCCAGATCCCAGCAGCAGCAGCAGCAGCAGCAGCAGCAGCAGGGGAGGAAGAGGTTTATGGGGATGGCTGAGGTGCTGCAGCAAGAAGGATCGTGTGGGGTTGCAGCAATGGTGTTTGCTGCTGATGATAGGTCCCTATACACCCGAGGGTTAGATGGTTCTGCTTGTTTGTTTGATTTAAGAAAGTTTACATCTCCTGTCTTTCGTATATCTTCTTTACCTACTGATGCAACTGAGCAAGGCATCTGTCTCTCGCCCTGCTCTCGTTTCTTTTGCATCTCTACTCAGCAGCAGCAGCAGCAGCAGCAGCAGCAGCAGCAGCAGGAGCAGCAGCAGCAGCAGGAGCGTAGGCCTCGTAGATCTTTTAGAGGTGAAGTACGAGGATACTGCAGCAAGACAGGAGAACATTGTTTCTCTCTGCCTTTTAAAGACGCTCCGACTCTGCTGCATTGGGAGCAAGGAGCAAATGAGCTGTTTTGCTGCTGCATGAACAAAGAGCTTCACGTATGTTTCTCCGGTAAAGGTGCAGCAGCAGAGAAGGGAGCAGCGCGTCTATGCACCTCTGCTGCTGCTACTGCTGCTGCAGCTGCTGCTGCTGCAGCAGCAACAGGGGACTGGAGTTCGTTATCTCGCCGAGAGAAAGACAGGCTAGAGTTCGAGCTGCAGCAGCAGCTGCATCAGCAGCAGCAAGAAAATATATTTGCTGGAGATGCTTTACCTGAAGGATATACACAAACAGCAGACGGACGCCTAATTAAGAAGAGGTTGCGGCCGCAGCAGCAGCAGCAGCAATTTGAAGTGACACAAAAGACTAAGCTGCCTCCAATCCCTTCTAAGAGAGGCATGAACGGTTATCCAGGTGCAACAGGAAATCGTAGTCTTCATATACTGCAGCAGCTAAACCTAGTTCCGTCACAGCAGCAGCAGCAGCAGCAGCAGCAGCAGCAGCAGCAGCAGATACCGGGTGCTACAGATTCGGATACATTCTTAACTGGAATCAACAGCAGCAGCAGAGACACTTGGGCGTCTACATTTATCTCTAGAGCATATGCGAAGACAGCACCTAAGCCGATAATTACTTCTGACGCTGAAGAAACTAAAACGGATAAAATATTAAGCAGCAGCAAAAGATGCTCGCGCTGCGGCCTACGCTGCTGTCAATGCGAAGCTAACAGTAATAAAGTGCTGCGTCTTAGAGAAGAAATGCAGTAAACAAATTATTATTAATTAATTAATTAATTATAAATAGATGAAAGTAAGAGACAGAGACAGAAAGAAAGAGAAAGAGGTGTGTAGGCCTAAGGAGACAGCTGTCTCCGCTTGTCTTTCTTTCTGACGAATTGCAGTAAATAAATAATTAAAACAAATAAATAAACAAACAAACAAACAAACAAATCATACAGACAGACAGAGACAGACAGAGAGAGAGTATATATATATATATATATATATATATACGCCTAAGGAGACAGCTGTCTCTGTCTCTCTCTCTCTCTCTGCTTCTTTGTCTGTCTCTTTTTAACTTTTCTTTATTTATTTCTTTTTAATTTCTTTTATCCTTCTTTATTTCTTTTTAATTTCTTTCTGTTTATTTGGAGGCGCTTCTTATCTTTGTGTTGTCTTTATAATTATTATTTGATGTCTCTCTTTGTCTGTCTTTGCTGTCTCTGCTTCTTTCTTTCTTTCTCTCTCTCTCTCTCTCTCTCTCTCTCTCTCTCTCTCTCTCTCTCTCTCTCTCTCTCTCTCTCTACATTTATTGTCTCTCTCTCTCTCTATCTCTTTGTTTCTGTCTCTTTATCTGTCTTTGTTTCTACCTGTCTCTGTCTCTGTCTCTGTCTTTGTCTTTTATTATATTCTTTATCTCTTTCTTTATCCCTTTTTTTATGTTTATCTTTCATAGACTTTCTTTCTTTAAGTTTATATATCTAAATTTTTTTGTCTTTCTTTGTCTATCTCTGTCTGTCTCTTGTTTTTTTTCTGTCTCCTTTTGTCTTTGTTTGTTTTATTTTTTTGTTAGGGACAAAAACAAATAAACAAAAATAAATTTAAACAAACAGAACGAGACAGCAACAATTAAATAAACACAAATAAATAAATTAATTAATTAAATAAATTAAATATATAAATAAATAAATAAATAAATAAAGACGAAGAGAGACAGAGAAAAGAGACAGACAAAGAAAGACAAACAGAGACAGATAGAAATAAAATAAAACAAGAGAGAGAAGCAACAAAAGAATAAAAAGAGACAGAAGAACAGAGGTAAAACAAACAAACAAAACAAACAAAGACAAACCCTAAACCCTAAACCCTAAACTAACAACAGATGCAGCAAAGAGAGACAAAAGGAGCTGCTGCAATATAAAAAATTAAAAGGAGACAGCTCGTTGCTGCTAACAGCAGATGTCTATGATATATTGATGTGTAGAGACAGAAAGACAAAAGAAGAAAGAGACAAGAGTAAAAGAAAGAGAGACAAACAAACAAAGATAAACACTAGGGCTGGCAGGAGACAGAAAGGAAGGAGTAAGGGCTCATGCGTTTAGGGTTTAGGGTTTAGGGTTTAGGGTTTTTTGTTTAGAGTGGTCTTATCACTCTACGGTTTAGGGCTTAGGGTTTAGGGTTTTTTGTTTAGAGTGGTCTTATCACTCTACGGTTTAGTGTTTAGGGTTTAGGGTTTTGTTTGGAGCGGTTATCTTGCTCTAGGGTTTAGGGTTTAGGGTTTAGGGTTTAGGGTTTAGGGTTTTTGTCTCCCTTTGCACGACTTAGGGTTGTCGGCACCAGAGCGTTATTCTCCTTCTAAACCCTAAACCTGACTTCTTTTTCCTTTTAATCTGATTCATTCTCAGGGTTTAGGGTTTAGTGTTTAGGGTTTAGGGTTTAGGGTTTAGGGTTTAGGGTTGTTTGTGCGCGTAGCGTTGCGTAGTTTCGAGCTGAGCGTACACCTGAGGGAATAAGTTGTCTATTAAATCTTTAGGTGTATGTTTAAAATATAAAATAAAGCAGAAATAAATTAAAAAAGAAATATTTTATTATTTCTTTTATATCAATTTGATGTGCATACACCCGGCGCCGCTGCCGACAGGCGCTGTAGACAAACAACAGAGTGTGCAGCAGCAGCAAAGAGAAGAAAGCAGCAATAAATTAATTGTATTTGATTTTATTTCTTTTTTTATTTAATTCTTTGTTTTAATTTTAATATTTCATCAATACACACACATAAACTCTGTCTAATCTCTTCAAACAAACTCCTGCGCTGCTCAACCGGAGGCGGCCTCCTACTCTTATCGCTGCTTTCGCAAACCCTAAACCCTAAACCCTAAACCCTAAACCCTAGACCCTAAAGCACAAAGTTTGCATTGGGTATAAGCTTTAGTTATAAAGTAATTTGTCTGTTTTTTCTGTTTGTTTCCTTCTGCACAACTCGTGCATCCCTGTATAAAGTAATTTGTCTGTTTTTTCTGTTTGTTTCCTTCTGCACAACTCGTGCATCCCTGTGTACATAAGAAAACCCTCTAGGGTTTAGGGTTTAGGGTTTAGGGTTAAATTTCATTAAAACTTCAACACAGTCATGTCCTTCTTCGCTGGATGTACTTCTCTTGTTTCTGATGAGTCAAATGAATTCGTTGTTTCTTCTAAACCCTACCGCATTGCTGGGGGCCCCCAAGTAGATCAGGGGGCCCCGCCCTCTTCAGCCCTATTCCTTAATACTAATCAGGAAGGGTCTATAGGGGGGCCCCTGGGGGCCCCTACGGGGCCCCTGGGTTCTCCTAGGGGGCCCCAGGGGGGCCCATTGGGGGCCCCCTTAAGGGGGCCCCATGGGGGGCCCCTGGGGGCCCCCCTAAGGGGGCCCCCTGCTACTCTAGATCCACAGAAGATAGGAAGGGTTTTGACGGTGGCTGTTTCAGAGCTGGGAGAACAAGTGAAATCAGGTATATAAACCCTAAACCCTAAACCCTAATGTTTTAAGGTTTAAAGGTTTAGTTTTTTGATATGAGGATTCTGCAGGGGTTTTGTTTTGATGGGTTTATATTTGTAGAGTTGTTTGTGTGTGTGATGTAAAATGCATAATAATACCTACACTTAGGGTTTAGGGTTTAGGGTTTAGGGTTTGCGTTGTTGTTAGGGGGAGAATTGTTGTGGAGGTCTGCGCTGTCTGCTGCTGGCCAAGCGCTGTCTTCTGCTCCTGCAGCAATCCCTGGGATCGCCTCCTTGGGGGCGATCCCAGGTCTGCCTTCTGCTGCTTCGGGTGTCTCCTCTTCTGCTGCTGCTGCTGCTGCTGCTGCTGCAGCTGGTGCTGTTGGTGTTGTTGGTGCTGTGGGGTCAGGGGGATGGGGGACCCCAGTAGCAGCTACAGGAGCAGCAGCAACCCCAGCAGCAGCAGCAGCAGCAGCAACAGCAGCAGCAGCAGCAGGAAGAGAGTGCTCTGTTGTTGGTGCTGTGGGGTCAGGGGGATGGGGGACCCCAGTAGCAGCTACAGGAGCAGCAGCAGCCCCAGCAGCAGCAGCAGCAGCAGCAACAGCAGCAGCAGCAGCAGGAAGAGAGTGCTCTGTTAGAGTGTGGGGTGAAGCAAATTTTCGTTTGTCTATAAATTTTAATCAAAAGGGACATCTCCTTGTCTCCGCGCATGCAGCAGACGGCAAGACAAACAAATTAAATTAAATTAAATTAAATTAAATTAAATTAAATTAAATTAAATTAAATTAAATTAATAATGTAATTTAAACAAAAGAAACAAAGGAGACAGGAGAGAGAAAGGAGAGAGACAGAAAAAAATAAACATAAAAAGATAATATTAAATACGACGAGACAAACAAAACCCTAAAAAGCAAACAGAGAAGTGTAATAATGCATACAGACGTTCACGGTTAAGCCTTTCCCTCTCTCGCTCTAGAATCTAGGGTTTAGGGTTTAGGGTTTAGGGTTTAGGGTTTAGGGTTTTGCTTACAGAGAACGGAAACCTTTCAATCGACGTTACTTCAGACTGCCAATTCGCCTGGAGCCGAATTAAAGCCTCAGGTGTATCGACACCTGTGGAGGGCATCCACGGCAAGTAAGAACAGGGTTTAGGGTTTAGGGTTTAGGGTTTGGCGACCTTGGGTCGCGTGTTGCAGCACTGGGCTGGGGAAAGGATTTGGCGGAGTGTGTGTGTGTGTGGCGCCTTTTATGTTTAGGGTTTAGGGTTTAGGGTTTAGGGTTTAGGGTTTAGGGTTTAGGGTTTAGGGTTTAGGGTTTGT
>NW_013547306.1:20000-21624 GCF_000499425.1 Eimeria acervulina
TGCAGTCTCTAGGGTTTAGGGTTTAGGGTTTATCTCACCGCTGCTGCTGCAGCTGCTGCAGCTCCAACCTGGACACGCCTGCTTTCAGGGTTTAGGGTTTAGGGTTTAGGGTTTAGGGTTTAGGGTTTAGGGTTTGCATGCAGGGCCCAGAGAGTCACGTGCAGCGGCTGCTGCAGCGCAAAGTTGATATCCTTGTGAAAGAAAAAGAAGCGCTGCAGCAGCGCTTGCGAGAGGCTGTAAAGGTTCCTAAACCCTAAACCCTAAACCCTAACTTGAATAGCCTAGCGCTTAAGGATCTCCACGTCCTAAACCCTAAACCCTAACATCTAAAACTCTGCCTGTACGGGGCGCGAACGCCAACTAGCCCACTGGGGGGTTTAGGGATTAGGGTTTAGGGATTAGGGCTTAGGGTTTAGGGTTTAGGGTTTAGGGTTTAGGGTTTACGATGCAGCAAGAGGAGGAGGAGACAAAAGAAATGGCGTCGGAGATAAAGCGGCTGCGAGCAGAAGTCGAAGAGGCCCATATATGCAAAGTAAACCCTAAACCCTAAACCCTAAACCCTAGCTTAGAGCCTAGACCCTCCTAAACCCTAAACCCTAAACCCTAACTCCTAAACGCTCCCAAGCCCTAAACCCTCTCAAATGCCACTTCTTTTCAAGGCCCAAACCCCCAGTACTGCTTCTGCTTCTGCTGCTGCTGCTGCTGCTGCTGCTGCTGCTGCTGCAGTCTCGAGTGTCTCTTGAGCTTGCTGATGCTCGGCGTTTAGTTGAGGAGGAGAGGCAGCGGTTTGCTGCAGAGACGCAGCAACTCCGTGACGAATTGCTGCATGCAGAAGCCAGAACAGAATGCCTTGGAGAGCAAGTGGTATGCTGCTGCTGTTGCTGCTGCTGCTGTTGCTGCTGCTGTTAGTGTTGCTGCTGCTGCTGTTGGTGGTGCTGTTGCTGCTGCTGTTGGTGGTGGTGCTGCTGCTGCTGTTAGTGTTGCTGCTGCTGTTGCTGCTGCTGCTGTTAGTGTTGCTGCTGCTGTTAGTGTTGCTGGTGCTGTTAGTGTTGCTGCTGCTGTTGCTGCTGCTGCTGTTAGTGTTGCTGCTGCTGACGGGAGTTCGATATGCCTGCGACTTTGACCTGCAAGCGAATTTGCTTCTGGCGGTGTTTCTGCTGCTGCTGCATCTGCTGCTGCTGCATCTGCTGCTGCTGCTGCTGCTGCACTTGCTGCTGCTGCTGCTGTTTTGCTGCTGTTTTGCTGCTGCTGCAGGGGGAGCTGAGGGCTTCGGAAGCTGCAGCAGAGACGCAGTTCTTGCTGCGCACTGCTGCTTTGAGGGAGACAGCAGCAGCAGCAGAGAAGGAGACAGAAGAATTAAAGAGACAGCTTCAAGCAGCAGCAGACGAAAGAAATGCTCTTGGATCAGAGAGGACCCGCATACTAAAGTTAAAAGACTCACTCACCAAAGGCACGCCTCGAGGGTTTAGGGTTTAGGGTTTAGGGTTTAGGGCTTAAGGGTTACGGACTATGGGTTACAGGTTAGGGGATAGGGTTAAGGTTGTTACAGTCTAGGCTCCAGGGTTTAGGCTCTAGGGTTTAGGGTTTAGGGTTTAGGGTTTAGGGTTTAGCCCTTGGAAATAGA
>NW_013547305.1:0-24391 GCF_000499425.1 Eimeria acervulina
ATATATATATATATATATACATATATATATAATTTATTCTTTGTAAGCATTAATTATAATAATTTATATAATTTATTCGTCTAAGTATTTATATATATAATTTATTATTATGTTTATTCGTTATAATAATTAATAATAATTATATAGAAATAATATAACAATTATAATTATATATAATATATATAAAGGAGATAAAATAAATAGACAAAACAAACAAAAACAAAAATAAACAGAGAAGAAAGACCAGCAACGAAGAAGTTTAATTATTATTAATATTATTAAATATTTATTACTTATTATTTATTATTTATTATTTTTATAAGCAGTAATAAAACAAAGAAAGCAAATAATAGAAGATAACGCAGCAACAAGAAGACAACCCCCAAACAAAACAAAATAAAATAAAAATAAATATAGCCAAGAACAAAAACAAAATAAAAAATAAAATAAAGCAGCGAAGGGCTACACACAAGGAGACAATAAAATAATAAAATAATAAATAAAGGAGACGGTGCAAATAAAAAATAATAAAAGAGAGACAGACAGCAGAAGACAGCAACAAAAATAAATTTAAATAAGGGTTTAGAGGCAGGATACAAACAATCAATCAAAACACAAACATACCACTCTGCCTCCAAACCCTAAACCCTAAACCCTAAACCCTAAACCCTAAACCCTAAACCCTTTACCTGGAGGTCCTCCCTTTTCCTCCTGGGGTCCTCGAAGTTTTTTTTGAAGTTTGCTTTCCTGTCTGCTACTCTCCGCTCCATTGTGAACCTTCGTTGCAGACAAACCCTAAACCCTAAACCCTAAACCCTAGACCCTAAACCCTAACTCTAGACCCTAAACCCTAAACCCTAGTTTCCGTGAGGCCTCTTGAACGCTCCTCAAAGCCGAATTGTTGGCTTCTCCCCACTAAACAAGGGCAACAAACAGCCTTGAACCCCAAGCCCTAAACCCTAAACCCTAAACCCTAAACCCTAAACCCTCGATTCAGGTGTGCATGCAGGCCTAACAAGCCCTCCGTTGTAAAAAGAATATGAGACCCTTTCTTCTCCTAAACCACTAAACCCTCTTCTAAATAAATTGCAGATGTGGGGGGCCCCCTGTGTGGTGGTGGGCCGAGAAGCCTTGCAAACCCTAAACCCTAAACCCTAAACCCTAAACCCTAAACCCTAAACCCTAAACCCCGCCGCGCTCCACTCACAAGCAAAAGGAGAGTAGGGGGACCCCACAAAATGAAGAAAGAAAAGAAATAACGCCAGACCTCTTGCTGCTGCGCTGCTGCGCTGCTGCAGCAGCAGCTGCACGGGTCCTGGTGAGCGACAGCTGAGGTGTATATACACCGGGCAGCAGCAGCAGCAGCAAACTCTTAAAAGAAAAAATACAAAGAAAACCAAATAAAGGAGAGACCCTTCTAGCAAAAGCACAACCCTTGAGAGTCCAGCGCAGCAAAGCAGCAGCAGCAGCAGCAGCTGCTGCTGCTGCAGCTGCTGCTGCTGCTGCTGTTGCTGCTGCTGCTGCTGCTGCTGCGGGTCGTGGTAGTGGGGCCTCCAGAGGCTGCAGCAGGTGCTGCTACATATCAACACAATATAATAGAGAATTGCCTTTATAAACCCTAAAACCCTAAACCCTAAACCCTAAACTCTAAAGTTCCTACTCCGAGGGTTGCAGCGCCCGCCGCCCTAAACCCTAAACCCTACACCAGCAAACCCTAAACCCTAACCCACCCTCCGCTCACAACCCTAAACCCTAAACCCCCGAACCCTTAACCATACACCACCAAACCCTAAACCCTAAACCCTAAACCCTTAAATTATGTTATGAGGTGGTACTTTGGGCTGCAACAAACCCTCAAACGGCTCTTCTGCATTAACCCTAAACCCTAAACCCTAAACCCTCACCGGGATAATTAGGGTTTTGCATTTGTCTTTAGGTTGTTTCCTCTTCAGTCGCAACTGCAACAAACGCAAAACCCTAAACCCTAAACCCTAAACCCTTATATGGCTGTCTCCAACAGTCATACACTCTAGGGGTGCTGCAGCAACACCAGGTACCACTACTGCTGCTGCTGCTGCTGCTGCTGCTGCTGCTGCTGTTGCTGCTGTTGCTGCTGCTGCAACTAAAAGCAAAGTTATTAAGAGCCTTTTTCTTTTTACTGCAAGCACTAACAAAAGGGTTTACAAAGAAAAATACCTGCCTATACACCGCAAGAGGGAGAACCCTAGAAACGAAGAGCTGCATATACACTCGGCGTTGTTGCTGCTACAGCAGCAGCAGCTGCAGCAGCAACAGCAGCAGCTGCAGCAGCAACAGAAGCAGCTGCAGCAGCAGCAACAGTAGCTGCAGCAGCAGCAACAGCAGCTGCAGCAGCAGCCTTTTAAAGGAGTTAGTCTCCTTTTATCTGTCTGTCTTCAAAGGAGACAGGAGGAGACAAAAGGAGACAGTTGCATACTCTTAATAAAGCCCTCCAACTAAACCCTAAACCCTAAACCCTGACGGCTATCTTTTATTGTCTCCCCGCGCCTGCAGAAGCTGCCTATGCTTCCTAGGGCAACTCGAAATAGCTGTCTCCTAAACCCTAAACCCTAAACCCTAACTGTACTTTGCTAGTCCTATAAACAAGAAAGGAGGCAGACACACAAATGCCTCTCCTAAACCCTAAACCCTAGCTGCATGTTGCTAATCCTATAAACACGAAAGTATGCAGACGCATAAACCCTGTGTATACAGCTGAGAGAAGGAGACAAAAATAATAAAGGAGACACACAACAAGCTTTTGTCTCTCTTTGTTTGTCTCTCTTTATCTGTCTCTCTTTATTTATCTCTCTTTGTTTGTTTGTCTCTCTTTATCTGTCTCTGACTGTCTACACAAAAGGAGACAAAAAGAGACAAAAAGGAGACAAAAGGAGACAGAAAGGAGACAGTTAAGAGGTAGTAAAGAGATAGTAGAGAGACAAAAAGAGATTAAAAGGACACAGAGAGGAGACAGCAAGGAGACAGTGAGGAGACAGAAAGGGGACAAAAGAAGAGACAAAAGAAGAGACAGAGAGGAGACAGCGAGGAGACAGTAAACAAAAAGGAGACAGATAAAAACACAAACGAGACAAAAGGAGACAGAAAGGAGACAGAAGAAAAGACAAGAAGAGACAGTAAGAAGACAAAAGGAGACAGCGAGGAGACAGCAGCAGCACGTCTTATATTTGTTGTTGCGTAGTTTAAGCTCTCATACGATGCGGCAAAGCCTGAAAGACTCCCTGCTAAACCCTAAACCCTAAACCCTAAACCCTGCATGCATAGGAGCGTCCTACAGAGGTACTGCCACACAAAAATAAATTGAGGGTTTGAGGGGCCCACTGCTGTCTTCGCCTCCCCTCTTAAAACAAACAGCTAGCTAGCTAGCTAGCTAGCTAACTAGCTAGCTAGCCAGTCAACCAGCTGGCGACCCATCTGCCAGCTAGCTAGCTAGCTAGCTAGCTAGCTGGTTATCAAGTTTTCTGTACAATCAGTTAGCTAGCTAGCCAGCCATCTGGTGGCTAGCTAGCTAGCTAGCTGCTAAGCAATCAAGCAGCTAGCTACCCATCTGCTATTCAACTTAATTGCTAGCTAGCCACCTGCCAGCTAGCTAGCTCGCTAGCTAGCTACTCTTCTGCTAGCTAGCTAGCTAGCTAGTTAGTTGTTGGTGCGATTCTGTGAATTGGACAGACGGTGGCGCCAGGGTCTCAGGTCCAGCTGCGCACAAAACGCAAACCCTAAACCCTAAACCCTAAACCCTAAACCCTAAACCCATAGGTCTCTGAAGCAGCCGTAATGACTGCCGACATTTCTACTACAACCCCCTCCATGCACTTCTTCTAACACTGCCCCTCTTGCTGCTGCAGCAGCAGCTGCTGCTGCTGCCAATGCTGCTACTGCTGCTGCTGCTGCTGCTGCAGGTGTATACCGGCACAGGCGTCTGCTGAGGGACTTCTTGCGGTTTAAAAGTAAAATTATAAACCCCTCCATGCCTAAAAGGCAAGCGGATGTCTGGCGCCTCCAAAGTTGAAGAAGGATCTTCGCGGTGCGTCGGGTGTATAGGCAGGTCGTCACCTACACCCAAACCCTAAACCCTAAACCCTAATCAACCCTAATCAACCCTAATCAACCCTAATCAACCCTAATACACCCTAATAAAACCACAGTAAACCCTAAACCATCAGTCCTCGTGTTCTCGTTCTCTGGCGCGGGTTGGAAGTTTCTACGTCCACCGAAACCCTAAACCCTAAACCCTAAACCCTAAACCCTAAACCGTAAACCCTAAACCCTGACCTGCTAGGAGGTTTGGAATGGGCAGCGTCCATGCATGTTGCATTTCTCCTCCTTGAGTTTGCTGCTCTCTTGTAGGCCTTCGTTTTAAATCTCTGTTAGCCCCGTATGATACATTCTTTTTTAGTTTATCAGGGTTTACAGACAAGTTGCGAGAAGATCGCAGCATCTGCACTTCAGGAGGGACCGCCTCCTCGAGAGTTACTATAGCCTTCTTGTACGTACACCCCGCGCGGCGATAACCCACTGAACACCAAACCCTAAACCCTAAACCCTAAACCCTAAACCCTAAACCCTAAAAGTTCTAGAACGGCACCCCAAGAAACGAAAATTATACCATCTGTTGAGAGGATCTAGGGTTTAGGGTTTAGGGTTTGTTGTAGTTGGGTATAGAAGGGTGGAATGTTTATGTTTGCATTTATTTTTGTGTGCGAGGGTTTAGGGTTTAGGGTTTAGGGTTTGTGTATGTATTGGGTGCATATATTTACATCGTTTGTCTTCCAGATTGCGTCTTCTCTCAGGGACTTTAATAAGAGTATTAACCTTTAGCACTTTAGCACCATAAAGCCCCTCTAAATATCTTCTTATCTCCGGTTTTGTTAAAGTAACGGGTACCCTTAAAGCCAGCCGACGCGACTCTAAGAAACTCCCGCTCAGGTGTATAGACATCGTATGCCAAGGAAAAAACACGTTCCTGCATCGTAAACCCTAAACCCTAAACCCTAAACCCTAAACCCTAAACCCTAAACCCTAAACCCTAAACTTTAAAGCCTAAAGACTTAATTCTCAGGCTGGTATATCTGCGTACAGTGGGGGGAAACAAATGCGGAGAGAGCAGTCATCACATATATTGCATCATAAACCCTAAACCCTAAACCCTAAACCCTAAACCCTAAACCCTGATAACCATAGCGAACCTGGGGGTTTTAGGAGGGGTAAGAAGGACGCGAGAGAGGAAGAAGAGCGACATATTCCTGTGCAGCGTTAAGGGGGTTTAGGGTTTAGGGTTTGGCGGGACCTAGGGTTTAGGGTTTAGGGTTTAGGGTTGTTGAGGGTTTAGGACCGTTAGGAGAGCATCAGCAGCTGAACCGCAGGGATAAACCTTCTATAAAAAAAGCAAACACCATTGTGTCTCGCCTGCTGCCGCTGCTGCTGTTGCTGCTGCTGTTGCTGTTGCTGTTGCTGCCGCTGTTGCTGCTGCTGTCGTCGCTGCTGCTGCTGAGTCTGTTGCTTGAGACGCTTCTGTTGTTTCTGCAGCAAGAAATGATATTGATGTCTCCACAACTGCTGCTGCTGCTGCTGTTTCTGCTGCTGTTGCTGCTTCTATTGCTGCTGCTGCTGCTGATGCAGTTGCTGCTGCTGCTGCAGCAGCTGCTGCTGCACACCACAGAACCCTGGCTGAAGAAGGAAGAAGAAACAGAAGCAGACAATTTTAATATCAATATAAAGCCTAAACCCTAAACCCTAAACCCTAGGCCACATATCGGCCCGGGGCTGCACAGGCCCCGCCCTTGCGGGGGCTGCTGCCGCCTACGGGGGAATTAGGGTTTAGGGTTTAGGGTTTAGGGTTTAGGACCTTCTGTAGAGTAATAAACATTCGTGTGCCTTCAAAAATAATTAGTCGCGCATTTACTGAGCTTGTAGTCTTTTTCGCACAGCAAACCCTAAACCTCAGACCCTAAACCCTAAACCCTAAACCCTAAACCCTAAGATGGTGGGCAAGAAGTCAAGGTGGTTTTGTAGCTAATTCCCTACTTGTTGCACGAAATGCAGCCGTGCAACCTATAAACCCTAAACCCTAAACCCTAAACCCTAGCATGGCTGCAAAACCCTACTATGACCCAAGAAGGATTGCAAGGGGGGCCCCCGGGGGCCCTCGAGCCGCAACGCCAGCAGCAGCAGCAGCAGCAACAGCAGCACCAGCAGCAGCAGCACCAGCAGCAACAGCAACAGGTGCAACAGGAGCAGCAGCAGCAGCAGCACCAGCAGCACCAGCAGCAGCAGCAGCATCAGGGCGCAGCTGCACCCCTTGCTGCGTACGGGTCTTCGCATGAAAGGAGAGGCTCTCCGAGCGGCATCAGCAGCAGCAGCAACAACAACATCAACAACAGCAGCAGCAGCAACAGCAACAGCAGTAGCAGCAGCAACAGTAGCAGCAGCAGCAGCAGCAGCAGCAGCACCTGTGGGGCCCCATCTCGGCGCGACAGTCAGCAGAGGCGTCGTGGGGCCCAATTGGCGGTTGCATGCGTCGGCAGCGACCCCAGCAGCAGCAGCAGCAGCAACAGCAGCAGCAGCAACAGCAGCAGCAGCAACAGCAGCAGCAGCAACAACAACACCAACATCAGCAGCAGCAGCAGCAGCAGCATGAGCGTGAGGAGGCGAGGGGGTTCCGGCTGGGGTGTAGGCCTTATGGGGGGTATATCTGCAGGAGATAAGTGCTCGAAGACAACTCAAGAGCGGAGTTTGGGGCTGCATGCGGGGCGTTTATTTCGGGAGTTGGTGACTGGGAACGATGTGGGATCGTCGGGATCGGTTGTGGGGTCGGAGGGATCGCCGGGATCGATCGCTCCCCCGTGGAGCCCACCTCGATTCCACCCAGATGCAGGTCGTGTGGGGTTGCTATTTAGCGGAGACAGAAGGTTTAAGAAAGAAAGAAAGGGGGGCATGATATCTCTTGTCTATGAACGGCAGCTACGTGTGGGAGGGGTTGCAGCATACACCTACAAAGTGCTGCAGGGTCAGCCCATGCTGCTGCTGCTGCTGCTGCTGATGCTGCTGCTGTTGCTGTTGCTGCTATGCATGCTGCTGTTGCTGTTATGCATGCTGCTGCTCGTGTTGCTAATGCTGCTGCTGCTGGTTGTAGTTGTTACTGCTGCTGCTGATGGTGATAATAGTTTAGGTGCATGTGTTGATCCTGCTACTGCTGCTGCTGATCTTGATGCTGCTGCTGCTGACCTTGATGCTGCTGCTGCTGCTGCTGCTGCTTTTGATTTTGGTGCTGCTGGTGTGCGCCACCTGCGCGTTGCTGCTAGTCTTCCTGCATGCGCTGCTGCTGCTGTTGTTGCTGCTGTTGCTGCTGCTGCTATTTCAGGTCCAATCAGTGCAGCCGACGGGGTGGGATTTGTCTTTGCCTGTAAGCTGCTGCTGCTGCTGCAGCTGTTGCTGCTGCTGCTGCTGCTGCTGCTCGTTCTGCTCTTGGTGCTTGTGCTGCTGCTGCTGTCTTCCCTGGCGCATTTTCGTTCGTTGCTGTTGCTGTGGTTGTTGTTGTTACTGCTGCTGCTGCTGCTGCTGCTGCTGCTGCTCTGGTCCCTCTTAATATAATTGCTGCTGTAGGGGGAGCTCTCTAGGCCGCAGTCGGCGAACCCTAAACCCTAAACCCTAAACCCTCTAAACCCTAACCCTCCTATTTAACCCCCTAATAAACCCTAAACCCTAAACCCTAAACCCTTGAGTGTTTTGTGCTTCAGCGAGGGTTCCCTGTGGGAAAAATATTCAAACCCTCAATTCCGTCTTTGTTAACAGACAGGGCCAGCTGTGCAAACGTAAACCCTAAACCCTAAACCCTAAACCCTAAACCCTAAACCCTAAGCCCTAGGCATGGCATACCGTTAGCATCTGAACAGCGGCTGCAGCCTTGGGGTGTCTGTTGTTCGCGCTGCTGTCCCCTGGGGTGAAGATCAGTCTAAGGGTTTAGGGTTTAGGGTTTAGGGTTTAGGGTTTGCGTGCAGGGCGAGGATCGGTTCTGGAGCGGAAAGCAGTTGAGGGTTTAGAGCCCCTGCAGTCAGGCTGTGCTGTTACTCTCCTGATAGACCTCATGCGCTTTGTGGCTATCTTCCAGGTGTCTAGGGTTTAGGGTTTAGGGTTTAGGGTTTAGGGCTTAGGGCTTAGGGTTGGACATCAAATCTTCATGCAGGATTAGGTGGAGGCAGGAGCAGGGGTTTAGGGTTTAGGGTTTAGGGTTTAGGGTTTGGGGTGTCGCGGAGTTTGATAATCGGTAACTGAGGTGTCCCAGGAGTCTTTACGGATGTTGGGGTGTATAGGGAGATATTGTGGGGTGTATAGGGAGATATTGTGGGGTGTATAGGGAGATATTGTGGGGTGTATAGGGAGGTATTGCGGGGTGCATATTGGGGTGTATAGGGAGGTATTGTGGGGTGCATACTGGGGTGTATAGGGAGGTGTTGTTGTGAACAGATGACAATGCCGGACGGAAGAGAGACTCCTTACCGCCTTGTGGACTTCTCCGATTTCAACGATGAGCAGCACGAGCAGCAGCAGCAGCAGCAGCAGCAGCAGCAGCAGCAGCACGAGCAGCGGCTCCAACTCCAACAGCAGCAGCAACTGCAGCAGCTGCAGCAACAGCCAGTGGCCCCATGTTCTAAGGGGTATTTCTGCGTTGTTATTACCTTCTGTACGCAACCCATTCTGCTGCTGCTGCTGTTGCTGCTGCTGCTGCTGCTGCTGCTGCTGCTGGGTGACTGCCGGTTTTGCTGCAGCAGTTTCTCTTGCTGTTGCTATCATTGCTGTGTGTGAAGCTGCTGCTGGTGTTGCTGCTGCTGCACCCTTATTTAGTGGTACTGCTTCTGCTGTTGCTGCTGCTCTACTAGCTGCTCTACTAGCTGTTGCTGCTGCTCTGCTAGCTGCTGCTGCTGCTGCTGCTGCTGCGTGCGTGCAGCTGGTGTAACAGTTGAGCTGTCACACCCAATTGAGTTGCTGCAGCACTACGTGGCGGTTCGCTCTGCGGGGGCTCCTTTCCCTCCTATTGAGAGTGCAGCAGCAGCAGCAGCAACGGCAGCAGCAACAGCAGCAGCAGGCCTTAGGCCTGGGGCGCAGCAGCTGACACATGCGTTTTCTCCGAGTGATTTTCGATCTGCTGCTGCTGCAGCAGCAGCAGCAGCTGCTGCTGCAGCAAATGGTGTAACGGAGGCTGGATACCCCCGTCCTGTTGCTGCTGCTGCTGCTGCTGCTGCTGCTCTCACTGACAGCACTAACGCAGGGATGGGTCAAGCGACGGAGCTGCTGTATCCATTTCGTTCGGTGTTTGAGCTGGCGCTGCACTTTTATCGTTCAGGTGTATCCGCAGGTGTTGCTGCTGCTGCTGCTGCTGCAGCAGGGGATCCCTTTGCTGCTGCTGCACTTGTGGGGTTGCTTGCAGGAGACAGCAACAGCGGAGAAAGTGTAGCGCCGGGTGTATGGGCAGCTGCATTTTTTGCTGCTCTGGGAAACCACCAGCAGCCTGCAGAAGCTGCAGCAGCAGCATATGCAGCAGCAGCAGCAGCAGCAGCAGCAGCAGGAAATGAGGGAGCATCCGCTTGCCGCGCAATTGCTGCTGCAGAGACACCGTGTGATGGAGACAAACAGCAGCAGCCACAGCAGCACCCCGCAGCAGATGGGGGGGCAGCCAGCAGCACCAGCAGCAGCAACAACAGGAGTAGCAGCAGCAGCAACAGCAGGCGCAACAGCAGGAGCAGCACTGCCAGCAGCAACGGCAACTGCAGCAGCAGCAGCCACAGCAGCAGCAGCAGCGAAGCAGCTTCACCTGCATCTAGAGCATTTCCTCTTGTGCGCTTCTCCCCGACCCTCCCTCTTCCTTTTGGTGAGCAGCAGCAGCAGCAGCAGCGGCAAGCCGCATTCTCCGTTCCTGCTGCTGCTGCTGCTGCTACAGACACTGCACCAACTGCAGCGGATTCGGCAGCAGCAGCAGCACCACCACCAGCAGCACCCTTAACACCAGACAACCTGCGTGTTGCTGCTGCAGCAGCACCGGCAAATGCGGGCTGGCTTCGTACAGGGCCGTGGAGCCCCTGTGCAGCAGCAGCAGCAGCAGCAGCGCCAGCAGCAGCAGGAACAGCAACAGGAGCAGCAGCGCCTGCTGCAGATACGAGAGCTAGTGCTGCTTTTGCTGCTGGTGCTGCGGAGACACCGCAGCTACCAGCATGTAGCAGCGGCTTCCCCACTTGCCAGGGCTTCCCCTTCCCTGCAGCAGCAGCAGCAGCAGCAGCAGCACAAGCAGCAGCAGCACAAGCTGCAGCAGCACCAGCAGCAGCAGCAGCAACACCAGCAGCACCGTTCCCCGTCCCTGTTGTCCCTATACCTCCGCTTTCTCCTCCTTTCATCTCCGCAGCCTCCGCAGTAAATGCAGCAGCAACACCAGCGCCTGCTGCTGCTCCTGGCAGCTGCTGCGCGCCAGCGGACTTCTTTAATGCAGTTCAGCCCTATGGGGCCCGGCAGCAGCAGCAGCAACAGCAGCAGCAGCAGCGGCAGCAGGCGCCGCAGCAGCAGCAGCATGCGGGATATGTGTACCCCCCCTCTTCGCAGCACTTGGCGCTGCCTTATCCCCCAATTTTTGTGTTTAGTGGCCAGGGATCTGCAGCAGGCAGCAGCAGCAGCAGCAGCAGCAGCGTCACAGCAGATGCTGGAGCAGCAGAAGCAGCAGCGGCAGCTAGGGCTTCTGCTGCTGATAATGAAGGGGCCCAGCAGAGCGCAAAGCGGCAAGAGGCCCCAAGTGGTTTTCTTTAAATAACGAACTGCTGCTGCTGCAGCAAACCGCTGCAGCAGTAGCAGCAGCAGCAGCAGTAGCAGCAATGCTGCTGCTGCTGCAGAGGGATTTCGGGTGCACGTGCATCTCCACCGACCATATTTAAGTGTTTGTTGCTTTTGCTACACTACCTCAGCAATCCTGGTTGCTGCTGTTGCTGCTGCTGCTGTTGCTGCTACTGCTGTTGCTGCTACTGCTGTTGCTGCTTCTGGCCACGGTGCGCTGTTCCTGTTACAGCTGATAGCATCACTCGCTACTTGCTGCTGCTGCTGCTGCTACTGCTGGCCTTTGGGGAGCCTCACTAGTTTCCGAGGCCCCCTTAAGCAGCAGCAGCAGCAGCAACAGCAGCAGCAACAGCAGCAACAGCATAAATACGGTTGGTTTTTTCATATATAAGCGTCAAGCTGGAAGTAAAGCTATGAAGCTGCTGCAGCAAGAGCAGCAGCAGCAGCAGCAGCAGCAGCAGCACATGAACGGTACTGCTGACAAGGGCAAAAGCTGCTGCAGTTGCTGCTGCTGCTGCTGCTGCAGTTGGCGGCAATACGCTGTGGCCTCCGCCTTAAACGGCTCATATCGAGCTCTCTGCTGCAGTTGCTGCTACTGCTGCTGCTGCTGCAGTTGCTGCTACTGCTGCTGCTGCTGCTGCAGTTGGGGACAATACGCTGTGGCCTCCGCCTTAAACGGCTCACGTCGAGCTCTCTGCAGCAGGTGTTGCTGCTGCAGTTGCTGCTGCTGCTGCTGCTGCTGCTGCACCGCAGCAGCAGCAGCAGCAGCAGCAGCAGCAGTTTTGTCCTCTATTCACCTCCAAACGCATCCAAGGCTGCGGCGCTCCGCCTCGCCTTTCTGTTGTTGTTGTTACTGCTGCTGCTGCTGCTAGTTGTGCTGCTGCTGCTGCTAGTTTTGCTGCTGCTGCTGGTTTTGCTGCTGATGCAGCGGCGCGCTGTTCTGCTGCTGCGCTGCTGCCGGAGAGGAGGAGAGGCATCGGCCTTTAGCCAAGCGTCAGGTCTCCCCCATTGCTGCCGCGTTGCTGCTGCTGTTGCTGCTGTTGTTGCTGCTGCTGTTGCTGCAGCTGTTGCTGCTGCTGCTCCTCTTGCTGCTGCTGCTCTATCGCGCATCGAAGGACCCCTCTGCAGCTGCAGCTGCAGCAGCTGCTGCTGCTGCTGTTGCTGCTGATTGAGGTGTGTCTTTGCATGCACTGTAAAACCCCTTCGGCGCGAAGAACTGTCGCCCAGCCAATTACTTAGCTGCTGGCTGCTGCTGCTGCTGCTGCTGCTGCTGTTGCTGCTGCCGTTGCTGCTGGCCCTTTGGCTGGTGGGTTGTGTGTCCCCGCTGCTCGCAGCAGCAGCAGCAGCAGCAGCAGCAGCTCTTTGCAACGAAGAGGAGAAGCTGACGGCGTGTGTTAGGGGGAGACAGGAGGTCTCTTTCCTTGCTGCTGCTGCAGCAGCAGCAACAGCAGCAGCAGCAGCAGCAGCTCCTTCTGCTGCAGCAGCAACAACTTCATTTCGTCCCTTCCACGCATCTGTCAAGCACGTGGCTAGCCGAAGGCCTAACCCATCTTCTGCAGCAGCAGCAGCAGCAGCTGCTGCTGCTGCTGCTGCTGATGTAAGGTGTGCTGCTGCCTTAGTGATGTCTCCTGCTTTACGTACCTGTGATCTGCTGCCGTTGCTGCTGCTGCTGCTGCTGCTGCTGCTACTGCTGCGTCGTGCTGCTCTTTGTGCAGAGTCTCTATCAAGGAATGCATCTAGCTGAGCAGATGTCTGCTTCTTGCTGCTGCGCTCCTGTCTCTTTATTTGCTGCTGTCTCCTTGCTGCTCTCTTCAAACTGTCTCTGCTGCTGGGGGACCCCCAATCGGAGACAGCAGGCACTGCCCCACCATAGAAAAAGATGTCTCCTTGCAGCTCAGACGGGGCTGCTGTCCGCCCTATAAACAAACCCTAAACCCTAAACCCTAAACCCTAAACCCTAAACCCTAAACCCTCAGAAGGACAGCGTAGGGAGGCAAGAAAGCGGTGGGAGGAGAAACTGAAGAAAAACAAAACTAGGGTTTAAGGACGACGGCTTCAAGTCTGGCCTCGAGGGTTTAGGGTTTAGGGTTTAGGGTTTAGGCATACGCATCTCTTTCTTGCGGAGGTTTACAGAGGCATCGACGATTGGCTTCGCTATGCGCCCCAAGACTGTCCCTAAAATCCGGTCGGGCAAAGTGGAGATGTCTGTACACCCCAAACCCTAAACCCTAAATCCTAAACCCTAAACCCTAAACCCTAAACCCTAAACCCTAAACCCTAGAATCACGTGGACAGAGCCACAAGGAAAAAGGCAGCTAAGTGAGGGTTTAGGGTTTAGGGTTTAGGGATGAGGTAGCAAGAAGGAGACACCGCGAGAGCAGAGAGAAGAGCAAGAGAAGCAAACGAAAGACAAACATACAACAGAACCCCCTAAACCCTAAACCCTAAACCCTAAACCCTTGAACGCACAAGCAGGCAGCGGTTTGACTCCAAGAAAACGCAGAAGGCTCTCCGAGAAATGGTTGCAGTTGTGAAAGAACACATCGTAGCGATCCTGCACGAAACCCTAAACCCTAAACCCTAAACCCTTAAAACCCTAAACCCTAAACCCTAAACCCGCACATCTACGCCATGACAGCCGCCCCACTAAAACTGCCGTCTACGAAAAACTTAAACACACTTCTCTCCACCAGGCACTTCAGCTTGAGGTTGAGGGTTTAGGGTTTAGGGTTTAGGGTTTAGGGTTTACAGGGGTGAAGAAGCTGCGTTGTAGGTGCAGGAATGCCTCGAGGTCTTCTTCTTTCGTCTCCGTCCTCCCCATTCTGAAACCCCCGCAGACAAAACCCTAAACCCTAAACCCTAAACCCTAGTGTGGGTACGACAGATGCCCCGCCAGAACTCGTCCAGACAACCCTAAACCCTAAACCCTTAACCCACGCGTTCAGAAATGCTAGCCGGTGTGTGCGGTGCACACTACCGCAGGCAATAAGGCAGATGGTGAAACTACAAGGGTTTAGGGTTTAGGGTTTACGATATCTCATCTGTTAGGAGCTTCTCTCCAGGCCAGCCGCTGCCCTTAGGGCAGACACAAATTGTAGACAAGTAAAAATACTCTTTTGAATAAACAACAACATTAGTATGCCTGAAAACACCATAAACCCTAAACCCTAAACCCTAAACCCTAGGGTTTAGCGTCTTGTTGTCTATCGATCCACTGGCTCACTGAAAGGGACTTCCGCTCCCCTTCTACACACACCATTAGGGTTTAGGGTTTAGGGTTTAGGGTTTAGGGTTTAGGGTTTAGGGTTTGTACCAAATGCCTTTCTTGCAGTCAGGAAGGAAGAGAGGGCTGAAGGCCTCTGCTTTTCCCTCAGATAAATCAAATACTCGCAGAGACACCGAAACCCCCGCTTCCAGCATCCTTCCTAAACCCTAAACCCTAAACCCTAAACCCTAAACCCTAAACCCTAATTATTCTCGAAGTCACTGTTGAGCATAACAGTTTTCTCATGGCTAGATACAGATGCTGCGGAAAGGGAAGGCAGAAGGCGGGAGGGATTAGGGTTTAGGGTTTAGGGTTTAGGGTTTACGCTGGTGTCTGCAATAGACAGAGAGAGAGAAGGAGGTTAATAAGCACCCTAAATGAAAATACGAGTCAAAATTAGGGTTTTTCCAGTAAGAAAACCCTACACAGTCGTTTAGGGTAAAGGGTTTAGGGTTTAGGGTTTAGGGTTTAGGGTTTTAGGGTGACGTTCATCGAGCCGTGCTGTCTGCATCGCCTCCGTTGTGCGGTGTCTGTACACCTCAATAAAACAAAAAATAAAGAAATACAAGAGAAAAAACAAACAAAAAAAGAAGAAGAATACTACGAAGCAATGAATTATCTCCTCTCTCTTCTTGAGGGTTTAGGGTTTAGGGTTTAGGGTTTAGGGTTTGCTGCCGGTTCTTTCGGGTGTATGTTCACCTCAAGTAGTAGAGCGAAACCCTAATTTTTTGTGTAAATGAATTCAAAAAGACAAACAAAAACAAAATTATAAAACATTTGCTTCTTTATTCTTCTGTCTTCTTCTCGCTGCTGCTGTCTTCTTCCTACGGGCCGCTAGCAGCAGCAGCAGCAGCAGCAATAGCAGCAGCAGCAGCAGCAGCAGCAGCAATGTTTCTTTAGAGTTGGGGTGTATGTTGAGCTAGTTGGAGAGGGTAATTAAATAGCTGCCTTTCTGCAAACACCTCAAACCCTAAACCACATAGAAGGATCTACGGATTTCTGTTTGCTGCTGCTGCTGCTGCTGCTGCTGCTGCTGCTGCTGCTGCTTGCCTCGCAAGACCAACACTGCAGCAGTTAGGGGTGTATCTCCAGCAGGCTGCTGCTGTTGCTGCTGGTGCTGCAGCAGTGGAAGGTGCCCCATCAGCAGCAGCAGCAGCAACAACAACAACAACAACACGAGCAGGAACAGCAGCACAAAACCGCAACAGCAGCAGCAGCAGCAGCAGCAGCAATGGAGGCCATCAAGCGCATGCGTGCTGTTCTAGTGAGGGGGGGTCAACAGCCAAACAGCCCCCCGTCTCTCTTTCTAGGTAGCTGTCTCGTCCCTAAGCTGCAGCAGCCGCAGCTGCAGCAGCAGCAGCAGCAGCAGCAGCAACAGCAGCAACAGCAGCAGCAGCTGCTGGTGAAGGTGGGAGCAGCAGGAGTTAATAGAATGGATTTGTTACAAAAGGCAGGTATGATAATAATAAACCCTTTCAAGTATTAGGGTTTATTGATTAGGGTTTATTGATTAGGGTTTATGATTAGGGTCTTATGGATAAGGGTTTTTTCATTAGGGTTTAGGGTTTAGGGTTTATAGATTAGAGGGTTTATTGATTAGGTTTTATTGATTAGGGTTTATTGATTAGGGGTTATTGACTAGAGGATCATTGATTGAGGCTTTATGCATAAGGGTTTATTTATTAATTAGGGTTTAGGGTTTAGGGTTTAGGGTTTAGGGTTTGATGCTACTATAGGCAAATACCCTCCCCCTGAAGGGGCCTCGCCTTTGTTAGGGGTTGAAGTTGGTGGGGTTGTTGTACTCGGAGACGCCATTCCTGTGGGGACTCCTGTGGGGTGTCTCCTTCCCAGTGAGCAGCCTAAACCCTAAACCCTAAACCCTAAACCCTAAACCCTTAATGGACGGCCGTAAAGCAGCAGCAACAGCAGCATCAGCAACAGCAGCTGCAGCAACAGCAGCAGCAGCAGCAGAAAGCCTCCAGTCGGCCTTTGGGGCTTCTCTTAGCGATTAGGGTTTACGAGGTAGGGTTTAGGGTTTAGGGTTTATGATGGGGGAATGGATGTTTGAAGCTGTTCTTTTATTTAATAGCCCCCAAACAACCCTAAACCCTAAACCCTAAACCCTAAACCCTAAACCCTAAGGACACATATGCTGCGGTGTCTCCTTCAGGCGGGGGATATGCAGAGTATGCAGCAGCAGACGCGGCCTTGTGCTTCCCAGTGCCTCCAAACCTCACTGTTGAACAGGCAAGGGTTTAGGGTTTAGGGTTTAGGGTTTAGGGTTTAGGGTTTGGGGTTGGGCCAGACGACTGTGCACGAGCCACGGCTGCGCTGTCACGGGTGTTTGATTCCATACACCCCAAATACTAAACCCTAAACCCTAAACCCTAAACCCTTGTCTGCAGAGTTTGTTGCCCTTAGGCCGCCTGCATACCAGAGAATTTTATTGCTTCTTATCAGCTGCTTCAAGAAGTTGCAGGTATAGAGACGGGGGTTTAGGGTTTAGGGTTTAGGGTTTAGGGTTTAGGGTTTATAGTTTATTGGCATTCAAGGATTACCGATTCGGGTTTAGGGTTCATAGCTTTTAGGCATTCAGGGTTTAGGGTTTAGGGTTTAGGGTTTAGGGTTTAGGGTTTAGGGTTTAGGGTTTAGGGTTTTAGGGTTTAGGGTTTAGGGTTTAGGGTTTAGGGTTTAGGGTTTAGGGTTTAGGGTTTAGGGACTGGCACCTCAGGGATATCGGACTTCCAGGCGAATGGCGGAAAACCCTCAGGGATTAAATTCGCTCTCGTCTACGCCGCTGGCTCGGGTGCCAAACCCTAAACCCTAAACCCTAAACCCTAAACACTAAACCCTAGAATTCGCTCTCGTCTACGCTTCTGTTTCGGTTAACAAACCCTAAACCCTAAACCTTCAACCTTAACTGCGCTCTCGTGTATGCCGCAGATTCGAGCACCGAGCCGTAAACCCTAAACCCTAAACCCTAAACCCTAGACCCTAGACCCTAAACGCGAAGTATTTGTATGTGTTTACTGCTGCATATTCTTTATATATCTGCATGCTGGGGTGTACGTACACCGCAGGGATGGGGGTAGCCCTTATTCAGCTGCTTAAAGTATTTATTCCGTCGGTTTCTGTTATCGCTGTCAGCGGATCGACAGACAAAATGCAAAAAATAAAAGATTTGGGTGAGACTCCTTCGGGTGTATAGGCAGGTATATACATGCATATAATATATATAATATATATATATATATTAATTTTTTATATTTGTGTGCATGCATATGTGTATATATTATGTGCATATTTGCTTGTTCTTGGTGTGTAAGCAAATAAATAATTTATATATATATATATATAATATACATATACATATGTATGATATATATAATATATATGTTTTTGTTGTATATATATATTTTGTCTGTTTCTTTTTCTGTCTCCTCTTCGTATCAACTCCATCCTTCGACAGGCACTCATTCAAACCCTAAACCCTAAACCCTAAGCTGGATCGACATCCGTGTCTTTTGTCCTGGCTGGGCTCCCAGTGTCTAGGATTTAGGGTTAAGGGTTTAGGGTTTAGGGTTTGTTTGTTTTAGGGGCGGCGGTTTGTTTGAATTACAAAGAGTTGGGGACAGGCCTCGCAGACAAAGTGCTGGAATACACCCAAGGCCAGTAAGCCCTAAACCCTAAACCCTAAACCCTAAACCCTAGACCCTGGAGACGGGTAGAGAGACAAAAGGAGACAGATAAAGAGACAAAAGGAGACACTTAAAGATAAACGGAGACAGACAGAGATAAAAGAGCATCCCTAGGGGATTTATCTTCAGTCTCCTTTGAGGTGTACATTCACCTGTTGCTTTTTAATGTAGTGTTTGTCTCTACTTGGGCGCATGCAGTTGTTGGGGTGTATCTGCAGCTCTGTTGTCTTTGCATATACATACACCTAAATGCTGAAGTGTATCCACAGATCTTAATAATAATATAGACCCTAACAACAGTTGAGGGCTATGCATTTAAAGACAGGCGTCTCTATCAACACAAACTGAGGCCCTGGGGTGTATCTGCAGCTTATTATGTCATGCATATTTGGGGTGTATGTGCAGCTGATGTAAGGGATATTCGGAGTGTATGTGCAGCTAATTTCAGGGGTATTTGGGGTGTATATGCAGCTAATTTAAGAAGTATTTGGGGTGTATATGCAGCTAATTTATGGTGTACAGACAGTAGAATGCGTTGCAGGGGAGTCGACATTGTGTTGGATTGTGTTGGGGCTTCTTTATTTGAACAAACCCTTAAAGCTATCAAAACGGACGGCACGTGCGCCATACCCTAAACCCTAAACCCTAAACCCTAGATCCTTCCTATGTACCCTGAACCCTAAACCCTATGCACGCTACGCTTTAAACGCTAGCTGTTAGCGGCATCCGCGCGTTGAGCCTGAGCTGTTCGTCCTCTTGAGCACAACGATTAGGGTTTAGGGTTTAGGGTTTAGGGTTTGTGGTTTGTTTACAGGTGGGTGGTGTACGGGTGCCTCGGGGGAGATCGCGTAGAGCTGTCTCTAATGTCTCTAATGCAGAAGCGGCTGAGGGTTTTATATTCAACTTTAAGATTAAGAAGCAAACCCTACATGGTGTCTCTAGTAAACAACTTCAGAAAAGAAGTGCTCCCCAAATTCAGTGATGGACAGCTTCAAGTCAGATCCCCAAACCCTAAACCCTAAACCCTAAACCCTAAACCCTAAACCCTAAACGCAGGTTAACCCTCTAATGCATACTAATAACCCTAAATCCTAAACCCTTAACCTTCACTGGAACCCTAACCATGTAGAAGGCGTATGTTACGCTTTAGAGTTTAGGGTTTAGGGTTTAGGGTTTAAGGGTCAAACAATAAATAGTCATAATAATAATAATAATAATAATAATAATAATAATAAAGATTAATATGAATGCATAGTAGAAGTGAGAGCGAGTATAATAATAATAATAATAATAATAATAATAACAATAATAAATAACAGCAACAACAATAGTAATAATAATAATAATAACGCAAATAAAACAAACATAAAAATAATAAAAACAAATAATAGCAAAACTCCAGCAGCCCCAACTCTGTTAACAACAAACAAAGCGATAATAATAATAAATAAATAAATAAATTAAATTAGTTCACCAGTTCGTTTATAGATTAAATAAATAAATAAAATAAATAAAATAAATATACATAAATAAACTCTTCCCAGCACTGTAAAACCAAACATTAGAGAAGAACAGCAGCGTAAGCAGCAGCAGCAGCCTAAACAGCAGCTGCAGCAGCAGCAGCAGCAGCAGCAGCGAGGCTGCTGCATGAATTGCTGGGTTTTGAATATATAGGGTGTTATCGGTTTGTTGTTTCGAGGGTTTAGGGTTTGTAACCCGCAAACCCTCAAACCCTAAACCCTAAACCCTAAACCCTTTTTTGTGTTTATTTTCAGGTTATTTGTGACGCCAAATTTAAACCCGAAGATGCAGAGGCAGCGCATGCAAAAATTAAAAAGAATGAGAATGTGGGGAAGGTGTTAATCATATTCGATGAAGAGATCGCCCAGCTAAAGGGCCACCAAACCCTAAACCCTAAACCCTAAACCCTAAACCCTACACCCTAAAAAAATGAAAACTTCGACGAGGCGTTGATCGTTTGCGGTGAAGAAACGGTTCAGATAAAGGGCCGCCCAAACCCTAAACCCTAAACCCTAAACCCTGATGGGTTTAGAGTACAGGTTTTTTTTTCTTTTGAGGGTTTGGCTGTTAGCATTGGGGTGTATGGGCAGCTGGGGCTGTATGTGCATCTGCATGCGTTTGTATATTTATTTGCTGTTAGGGTTTGAGTCTGCACATTGCTTAGCTAGCTGTGCTGCTAATCCAGTATAAGATTGAGGAGACAGCTGCAGCAGCTGTTCTTTAACTTCTTTAGATAGAGGCGTCTGAAAAATAAATGCTTGCATATCTTTTGAAGAGACAGAGCCAGAGCCTCTTGTTAACTGCTTTAGTTGTTCATATCCCTGGGGCTGAGACTCCCTGCATATACAAACAAAAAAAACAAACAAAGCAATGCATGCAATTTGCTGCTGTTGCTGCCTCTTCTACGCTTCTTTGGGGCTTTCCCCCGATCTCTCTGTCAGTTCAGACAGCTGCATTTCTGTCTCCTTTTAATCTTTTGTCTGTTGGCTTTACTCCTACCTCCCCCTTTAAACCCTAAACCCTAAACCCTAAACCCTAAACCCTAAAATCGAATTTGAGGTGGTTATATGCCTGTGCATGCATGAATTTTTCCTAAGCAGGTTTTCGCTTTCTGCGTATAGTTGGTGTTTTCTTAGGGTTTGACTACTCCTTAGGGTTTAGGGTTTAGGGTTTAGGGTTTAGGGTTTAGGGTTTATTGTTAATCGGGTATGACTGACTTTCTCATGAGGGTTTGAATGGGTTCGGCGAGGACTTCCCAGTGTAGTTGAAGCTCTTGTTTTGCTGCTTCTTCGTTAATATTTATTTTTAATAAACCCTTAAGACAAGACTTTAAACCTACAATAGTGTAGCCTAAAGCAGTGCCCACGCTTCGAAGACATGTAGAGTCTGATAAATCTCTTTGAAGCCGAGACACTGGAAGCTTGGAGCTATAAACAAATTCAATTAAAACAAAAACAGCAAAAATAAACAATAATAATGCAATAAAGTTAAAACACCGTTATCAACATAAACAAACACTTAAAAAATATTTTAAGAATAAACTCAAAAAAATAAAAATTAAACAACAAATCCTGTAAACAGCGATAAAATCAAAGAAAATAAAAATATATATATATATATATATATATATATGCATAACTCAATGTACACCCCAAACCCTAAACCCTAAACCCTAAACCCTGAAACACTAGCTGTACATACACCTCAGCATAAAGAAGGGAAACACCTCTACGTACACCCGAATAAAAATTAAAATAACAGCTGCATGTACACCTCAGTTTACACAAGAAGCAAAAGGCAAGAAGAGCTGCTTATACACCCCAAAAAACAACATGCAGACTACTTTAATTGAACTGTGGGGAAGACCCACGCACAAGGGTTTAGGGTTTAGGGTTTAGGGTTTAGGGTTTGGGGTGTATATGCACCTGAAGAACCTCAGCATAGCGCATGCAATTCCTAAGTTTCCTTCTGCGTTTTCAAAGTCTATTGGGTTTATCTTATGAGGCATTGTGCTGCTGCCGACTTCCCCTGCAACTAGCTGCAGGGCTAGCAGGTCTCTGCAGCAAACAATAAAACAATAATGAGGGTTTTGGGAGGTTTATTAAGGTTTACTAAGGCTTATGAGGGTTTAGAAGGGTTTTATAGGGTTGAATACGGTGTATTAGGGTTTACGAGGGTTTACGAGGGTTTGTTAGGGTTTAGGGTTTAGAGATTCACAAAAATATACGAGGGTTTAGCATATATATAAACTCTCTCTGCTGCAGCTGCACTTATACCACCTTAAAAACAGCGGCAGGGTTTAGGGTTTAGGGTTTAGGGTTTTAGGGAGTAGGGTTGAGCTGGTGGGTCGCGAGTTTAGCATAAGGGTTTATGAGGGTTTACAAATTAGGGTTTATGAGGGTTTACAAATTAGGGTTTATGAGGGTATACCAATTAAGGTTTATTAGGGTTTACAAATTAGGGTTTATTAAGGTTTAACAAGTAGGGTTTATTCGGGCTAATCAGGGATTACTAATGAGCGTATTTTTATTAGGGTTTAGGGTTTAGGGTTTAGGGAGCTACCTGGATATATAAGCCCAGCAGTCTTGACAAAGCCCCAAAAGAATTGTGTTGAAGCGAGACAATTCATCGCAAAGAGACGATATCCAATCGTGACATTCAATTTGAGTGCTGAAGGGTTGATAACAGACCCCTAAACCCTGCAAACCCCAAACCCTAAACCCTAAACCCTAAACCCTAAACCCTAATTCATACACCCAAAGCCCTAAACCCTAAACCACATGCCCAATTATGCGGTGTTGCGTCTTAGCTATAAACCCTATAAAACACTACTAAACCCTACTAAACCCTACTAAACCCTACTAAACCCTAGTAAACCCTACTAAAACCTACTAAACCCTACACAACCTTAAACCCTAAACCCTAAACCCTAAACCCTACCTCTACAAACTGCTGCGCCAGTTTGGGCCAGTCGAGTCCGGGGAAGGCGACGGCGTGCGCATTGAAATTTCCAACGGCGCCGCTAAACTTTGCTGCTGGCTTCACCTCTTCAAGTCTAAACAGCAGCAGCAGCAGCAGCAGCAGCAGCAGCAGCAGAAATGCAGCAGAAATGCAGCAGCAGGAATGCAGGAGAAGCAGAAGAAGCAGCAGCAGAAGAAGAAACAGAAAAACAGCAGAAGCAGCAGCAGAAGCAGCAGCATCAGCAGCAAGAGAAGCAACACCAGAAGCAGCAGCAGCAGAAGCAGCAGAAGCAGCACCAACAGCAACAGAAGCAGCAGCAGCAGCAGCAGCAGCAGCAGCAGCAGCATTACTTGCGCATTTGTTGTTGAAGCCGATGATAATAAACAGCAAACTCCTTCCCAAATGTCGTTGGGCTCGCAGGCTGGCCGTGGGTCCTCGCCAGCAGAGGTGCCTCTGCATGCTGCAAACCAAACCCTAAACCCTAAACCCTAAACCCTAGACCCTATGAAGCTGGAGAGGCTGCATTGTGCAGGTTGGTGCGGCTGCAAAGCAGTGACTCGATATGCGCATTCGGGGGTTTATTGGGGTTTAGGGTTTAGGGTTTAGGGTTTATGTGCACCTGCGTGGCTAGGGTTAGAATACGCGCAAGAAAAGGGCGAATGCTAGGGTTTAGGGTTTAGGGTTTGGGGTGTATATGCACCTGTGTGGCTAGGGTTTGAAGACGAAGAAGCAGAGATCTAATGCTCGGCAGTATAATTTTTGTTAAGCATTCTTTTAACATAAAAGCATAGGCGAGGCTGTTAATATCTTCACTGGTGCAGAGAGCATGAACAAACTCAGAACAAAAAGATAAAGAAGGGGTTTGTTGAATGCGCTCCTGCACACAAACCCTAAACCCTAAACCCTAAACCCTAAACCCTAAGGGGCGCAAACAAACGAGGGGCTTTAAAACCCCTTTCATATAAACCTTTAAACCCTAAACCCTAAAGAGCACACCGGAAACCGCCCCTGCACACAAACCCTAAAACCCTAAAACCCTAAACCCTAAACCCTAAACCCTAGATAATAGGGTTTCGTATACTTACTCTTAAATAATATTCTACTGCCTTAACATCGTGGTTTGTCTTTGCTTCTATTTTAAATATTTCTATAAGGTCTGCGTCTTTAACATCATGAAGCTGCTGCAGGTCATCTGCAGCAGCAAACTCAACATCCGAGGGTCCCGGGTTCGATTCCCTTCAGTTTAAAGGGTCTAGGGTTTAGGGTTTAGGGTTTAGAGTTTAGGGTTTGGACGCACTCAGCTGCTCCGCAGTCAAAGCTACTCGGGGATGTACATTCTCGACGAAAAACTTCAACCACTTCAGCTGCAGCGTATACCCACAAACCCTAAACCCTAAACCCTAAACCCTACAGATCTTGAATGTTGAATGCAGACGCAAACCCTAAACCCTAAAGAAAACCCTGCTGACCTCAACATACACCCGGTGCCGCATTAGTTGATGGTCTCCCCAATATTTTCGCAGCTCTGCTGTTGCTGCGCTGTATCTCCCATCTAGGGGGCATATACTTGTATTGAGAGGCATCATGGTTGGCAAGGGTTTAGGGTTTAGGGTTTAGGGTTTAGGGTTTAGGGTTAGCAGTATGCTCTAACTGTTGCCGAGACAAAGCGTGTTTCTGAGGGTTGCTGCCATTAGCTTCTGAAAATTGATGAAAATAAAAGCCAAAGACAAATATAATTAAATTAATTAATTAAAAAACAAAGAAAAAAACAAAGAAGATACACCTGAAAAGATATTGGGGGCCCCTCTCCCCCGCATGCATCGAGACAGAGTCGCCGCCTCCTTAGGCATGCTTACTCAATTTTTACTACTGAAAATATAATAATAAACAATTTGATTAATTAATATAAATTATTTATATTAATTAAATTAAAAATAATAAAATAAATATCTTTCCTACACCCCAACCAACTGTGCAGTACTTCGGGTGTCTGCACAGCTGCCTTATTTCTTTGATAGCAACAGAAATAAAAAGATATATATTATATTATATTATATTATATTATATTATATTATATTATATTATATTATATTATATT
>NW_013547304.1:0-25643 GCF_000499425.1 Eimeria acervulina
TCGCTGTCTCTAAGTCGCTGTCTGTATATACACCCCACGGTGGTAGCTGCAGAGTCTGCTGCTGGGTTTTGTCTGTTGTTCATTAGAGTTCTGCATGTATGGATTGGTTGTCTGATCTGAGGTGTACAGACACTTCAGTAGAGAAGATAATAATGAAGAGCCCCCACTAGCATGCGGCTTGCCCGATGCACAGACAGCAGACATACGTCTATATCTTGTGATGTTCCTACATTTTTTTCTTTCCTTTCCTGTTCCTGAAGTATAGATAGCTGCATATCCCCTTGCATGCATTAACCTTTATTGCTCGTGTATACCGCGCTTATTGCTGCTGCTGCTGCTGCAGCTATATCGACGAAAGTCTGCATGCAAGTTGCTGCTGCTGTTTGCGTTTTGCTGCTGCAGATCATACCCAGAAAATGGCGTCTCGACAGCGGATTGTGAAGGCCGATGGCAATCCCCCTACAGAGGTGGAGAAGGAAGTTGATAGGTGTCTCGCGGACATTGAAGTGCGTCTCTCTCTCTCTCTGCTTCTCTCTAAATCTCTTTATCTTTTATTTGTCTTTTATTTGTCTTTTCTTTATCTTTACGTCTCCTCTCTTTCTGTAGATCTATGTCGCTGTTGTCTTGTGGTTCGTAGCTGCAGCTGGTAGTATCTCTTATATCTCTGCAGAGCACCCTAGCTCGTTCCCATATATATATATATATGTGTATATGTATATGTATATATATATATATATATATTGGCTTTATATATAAAGCCAAGATGTATATTCATGTGTATGCATTCCTATACATATAATGCGTATATATTATATGTATATGTATAGATAGATCTACATACATAATGTAAATAGATTTACATATATATAGATCTATATATATAAATAAATATATATATGTATATATATTGCAGGCGAGCACGCAGTCGGAGTTGCGCGGGGAGGTGGCTGAGTTGACGATATCATCTGTGAAGGCGGTGGAGGTCCCTGCCTCAGGGAAGACTGCACTAGTAATATTTGTTCCCTATCGCATCTATGTTAATGTTGTTAGAAGAATCCACGGCAGACTCCTTCAAGAACTCGAGAAAAAACTCAAAAGACATGTCGTTATCATTGCACAGGTCTGTATTCACACCAGTATATGCATGCACTATATGCATGCAGTGTATGCATGCAGTTCTTCTTGCATGCATGCATGCATGCATTCACGTCTTCTTCAATGCATGCATGCAGTAAATACATGCAGTTCTTCTTGCATGCATGCAGAGATAACTTTATTTGTGGGTGTATCTGAGAGTTTCTAATTAAGTGGTATTCATATAGCATTATGTTGTCTGTTTTCTTCTTTCCTTCTGTCTCAAATAAAAAGCCCCAGGTTTTCTTTTATTGCATGCATGCATGCATGCATGCATGAATGGCTTATATGTGTGTTGTGGGGTGTACGTGCAGAGGAGCATCGTGGGCCTCGACTACAAACGCAAAAACCTCAAAGTTCGCCCGCGATCGCGTACACTGACAAGTGTACAAGATGCAATGCTTGATGATATTGTCGCCCCCTCAGAAGTTGTCGGACGCAGGTTAGTGCTGCTGTCTCTTGGCGTCTCTTGCTGCTGGCTCTTCTCTTTTGCTGCTGTCTCTTGATGTCTCTTGCTGCTGTTTCCTGTTGTCTCTTGCTGCTGGCTTTTTGTCTTGCTCCTGCTGCTGTGTTGTCTGGATGTTATGGCGTTGTCTTGCTGCTGCTGTGCGATGTCTTGCTGCTGTGGGGTGGCGGTGCTGCTGCTCTGCAAGCTTAGTTTTGTTCTAAGGATAGCTTGTGCTGCTGCGTGCTGCGGTGTATGAACAGGTGGCGGGTGCGTGCTGATGGTTCGAAGCTGATGAAGGTGCATCTTGACCCCAAAGACAAAGCAAAAGACAACTTGGAGGAGAAGTTGTGGACATTTGCTGCGGTGTATAAACGCCTTACAAACAAAGATGCTGCCTTCATGTTCCCTGAACACGTGTACTAAACACTCTTCCGTCTTAATGAATGCAACAGAGCTGAGATTGGCTCGCCCCCTGAGGCTCAGCAACCACCCAGCTAGCTAGCTAGCTAGCCAGCTAGCTAGATAGCCAGTCAGCTGGCTGGTAGCGGGCCTATTTGATGCGCTGCACGTGTTTGACAGACACTCGCTGTAGGGGCAGTAACACTCTCTTCTTAATTCCTCGCGGCGGTGGAAGGCGGATGTGTCCTTGTTCTCTTTTCTTGAGATAGATAGACAGACGTAGATGTAGATGTAGATCTAGACGGAGACGCACGTGCAGATTTTTGTCACTCGCTCCCTTTATAAGGAGGCCTTCTCCTTGAGTGTAAGGGGTCATGAAGCGACGCTAGAGTATATCCATATTAGTAGTCTTTCAGTGCCAAGGAGAGAGAGCAGCTGCTGTAGATGCGGAGGCATCAGCGATCGATATTATGGAGTTGGAGGTCTGGAACTGGCATCATTAGTAGGGGGGTAGCAGTACAAAAGCATATATAAATATATATATATATATATATATATCTTGCTCTGTCCAAGAAAGAGAAACCAATTATATATATATATATATATATATGTATATGTTATAGGTAATAGGGACCCCTCTATATTCTCTGCTTACACATGGGGGGATGCGATGTAGGTGCTCTCCACGGAAAAGACCCCAATAATATATATAGATATATATATATATATATGTATATGTATATATATATATATATAGTAAAGGCGTGCATTGTAAATTTTCCTTTTTAATAAAAAACGGCGAAGTTTGTCAAAATACAAAAAGCCCGTCTATCGTCGCCGATGTAGCTCAGTCGGTAGAGCGCGAGGCTCTTAACCTCGTGGTCGCGGGTTCGAGCCCCGTCGTCGGCTTTTTTCCGTTTCACCTATGAAAATAATTTAATTTTCTTTTTTTTAAAGTAAATATTTTAATTATTTCGATTGTATATTTTGTTTGTTTGCCCCTTACTATGGGCTTCGATTCTGCTTACTGCACTTGGGGCCTCGCGGATGCATAGGATGGTGGATCTTGTTCTTTCCTCCCCTGGTCTTTTTTGAAGAGTAAAACGAAGAAAAAACGGGTTTTAATAATCAATTTTCTTTTGTTTCAACCTTCATTTTGTCAGCAGACAGACGCACAACGGTATGTTCCTACCTTACCTTCAAACCCCGCTGTTTTGCATCGAGGCGGCAATAGCTGCTCCCACTCGCTTCCTTCTATCCTCTTCTCCTTTTTTATCAAACTCACCAGACGCCTCTCGTTCTCTTCACCTCTTCTGTACTTACTGTGTGCATACACCCCAACAACGCTGAGGTCAGCACCTCTCACCGAGGGGCCTCAATTAAGCCCATCAGGTTTTATTGAAGGTCCCAGTAGGCAGCAGTGAAGGAAAGAGCTCAGCAGACACTCAGAATAAACGTGAGGCTCTTTAGCCCACTAAACAAATCTGGAAAGCCATGGAAGACCGAGCAGGTTGGTCATCTGCAGCCGCTGCAGTTGCCCCTACAAATCCCTAGCCTGTTGTCTAACGACTTCTTTCTTTATGGGGCCTCCACTTCCTGTCTAATAGCTACAACTGAACCCACAAGCTTTGGGGGGCTTCCCTTCATGTGAAGCAGATGCAGCTGTTGTAACGACTGGGGCCGCAGGAGCCTTAGGATTTTCGTCTATTGTTTTGGGGTTGTTATGTGTGAATGTCACTAGACGCTTTTTTTATCAGGAGTTGCTGCTTTTCTGCTGCTGAGTACGATGGTGCATTCTCTGTGTGTCTCAACAGACATTCTTCTTTGGTGTTGTTCTTCTCCCTCTTTTGCTTGCAGAAATTGTTTCAAGAAACCCCTTGGCGCGGCCTCCTCTGCGTCCTTACGAGGTCTTTGTTACGCGTCGAGTGCCTCTGGTTGTTTATACAAAGCGCTGCATTAAGCTGCTGCGGGGACCTTACGCCAAGGCAGTCATCAGGGGGACGAGTAGCTGCATCGAGACGGCTGTCTTTGTAGCGCAGGACGTTGTCGCCGCTTTCGGGGGACAGGTAATCTACAGCTGCAGTATAACAGACTCGAAGCAAGCGCCGAACTGTGCTGGTGCAGCTACACCAGCAGCAACAACAGCAGCAACGAAGGGAGCCGCGCGTACGCCAGCAGCATTGAAGGCTTCGGCTGCAGCAGAAGCTACGACGGGGAAGGCGGAAGCCGTGTTTGCTGCTGTTGCTTCAAAGTTGGCAGCAGCCTGTGGAAGCAGCACCAACGCGGCTCTCTTGTCTCTTTCAGCTGACACATCAAGCGCTCAAGCATACGACGAGGTTGTCTCTTTAGGAAACAAAAATAATAACAGCGAAGACGAAGAAGCTCTCGAGGCAGCAGGACTCCATCAGGAGCTTTGTGTGAGCAAACAGACCTATACACTGCTGTCTGTTAAGTTTCTCTACATGGTTGTACAGTTTTGTTGCTGCTATTTTCATCTTTTGTGCTGTTATGCTTTGCGGATCCTGTTAGTCCTGTAGCTAGCTCTTCATTCGGGGCATTTGCTGCAGGGGTCTCTGCATCTTTTCTCTTTGCTTCTCTGTTTTGCGGGGGTGCTACTGATATTGCTGCTTCTGTCATTTCTGCTGCTCCTTCTCCGCTTTCTGATGTGCTGCTGTGTTACTTTCTGCTTCGTCTGTGTCTCCTCTTGTGCTGGGAGTTGGTGCACGAACAGCTTGTCGCTCTGTTGGGTGTTGTGTTCTTACCTCTGTGGTCTCACTTTTGAGTACAAATGGGAGAAGTCAGAAAAGAAGAGCGAGAGGAATTGTTGTCCGCTCCCTTCGTGCGCTCTGTGCAGTCGTTCGTCAGACAGCGGAACATCAGCGCCATCAAAATAGAACTCCAGCTGTTGTCTCCTCTCCTTTCTTCTTGACACTGTCTCTTGAGCTTTAGGGAGGGTCGCGTGCCTGGCAGCAGCAGCCGTAGCAGCAGCAGCAGTTCAGTTAAGCGCGCAGCAGATAGCAGCAGCAGCAATTCTGCTGCTGCTGCTATCTCTGTTTCGCAGCGGCTGCACTTGACGAACTGACAGTCCACAGCGAACGCCTTTGTTTTGAATTGGGCGTCGTGACTTGGGGGTCCCAAGTTGGCTTATTTCTGTTTTTTTCTGATTATTAGAGCGAGAAAAGTGTCTTTCATTTGCAGTTAGTCACTTAGGACGGTAACTGCCGTCCATCTCGTAGACATTATATTATTATTATTATTATTATTATTATTATTATTATTATTATTATTATTATTATTTTATTGTACATGTGATATAGTGCAAATGTGTTTCTCTGATTATTAGCTGCATGTTCTGCAGAACAAGACTGTCTTACTACTGTCATTTTCAAATGCGGGTTGTTTTGATAAATTGCACTAGATTTGCATAATAAAAAGACCGATGGACTGCAGCCTCCTAACTCCTAACGCAAGAACCAGGATGAAGAGTACAGACAATAGAGCGGACATCAGGCGCACAAAACAGAGACTCAGTTCGTGTGCATGTGCAAGTGCCTACTACACCAGACATGCGGCGCCTACTCAGCCTCTACAGAACAATTTTGTGTAGGTTTTAGAGGCTTCTGTTTCTGAGTGCTACTGTGCTTCTGTTGCCTGTCTCGCATACGGCCTCTCTGAATTGTCTTTTTTTCTCTTCTGAAGACCTTCAGCCTTGCCCTTTGCCACACAGCCAACTGCAGGGCATAGCGGGGGAACTTAGCGTGGTCTTGATGCCTCGGAATAGAAGTGGTTTCAAATAATAAACGAGGAGGTAGAAGACGCTGCTTCTTTCTGCTATTTTTGCTACTGCTATTGTGGGGCATTAACACAGCACCCATGCACTAATCGTGGGTCCAACACTGTGATCTACCCGCCCCTGTCTGCTTTCCATCTTCTTCCTTGTCTCCTGAGGAGCCCCCGAGCAAAGAGAGGGAGAGGCAGTTGTTTGCGTCCGTCTGTCGCTCACACTACAGACTGCCGCCTAGGGCTGGAGGAAAGGCCCCTTTCCCCCTATGAAGTTCCCTCGCCGCCCTCATTGAACTCGTCCCTTAGTCGGGAGGCCTCTTCCTCTGAGATAGGCAAGGAGAAAGTTGCAAGCTCTCCTTGGAGCAAGGGCTCCCAGCTCTCCCAGGAGGTGCCGCTGCTGCCGCTGCTCGCGACGTCCAGCAGCAGCTGGGGCTTGCGCAGTGGCGGATGGTGTCTTCTTCCTGCTGTCTCCAGCATAGAAGGTCTTGAGGCGGTGTGCCTGGGACAGCACGAGTCAATGGGTCTAGCGCTGCTGCTGAGACGGCTGCTGCTGGCGAGCTGTGGTGAGGAGAGCTGTTTGTCGTCTCCTGGCCTCGTCAACAACACAGAAGGGCCCTCAGCCCCCGAGGCTCCTGGTCTAGCCGCAGACCGCCTTTCCCCACACACCTCGGCGATGTTCTTTGCGTGGCCTGTGCTTGCAGCCCTGCAAGCAGATGGGTGCATCGTCTTCTCATTATAGTCCGCAACTTGCCCTTCTTGCAATCCACCAGGTTTGCCTAAGCGCACTGTGGGGTCTGGCTTGGGTGGTGGTATTCTCCCTGAAAATTCTAAGCCCCCATTATCTATACGCCTGCCTCGGCGCCACATGGCAAAGTCGCGGAGCTTCTCGTGCCTCTCTTCTGTATCGTTGTCTCCCGGCCTTCTCTGCGTCGTCGAGTCCCTCGAAGGGAGCGAGGGGGCTCCAAATAACTGCTTGTTGCTCATGTGCGTGCATTCTCTCCTGTCCATCGAGTCTTCACCCAAGACTTTTCCGCGCGTGCCTTCCCCCGAAATCGTTCTAAAGGTGATGTTGGGAGGCCTCTGAAAGTGCATCTCTGAATCAAAAGTCAGCGCTGACTCTCTGTGCAAGCCTGTCTCGTTTGATTTCTCTCCATGCCCCAAGCTGCTCGTCCTCCCTTTCTTTCGGGGGCTCACCATAGGTGTCCCGTTGGCCCCAATGGCTTTCGAGCGGCCCCATGAAACAGAGGAACTAGGCTTGTTGGGCTGCTGGCTCCAGGCTGTAAAAGGGCCGAGGACAGGCAACCGCTGCTCAGGCGAGGCTGTCCTCCCTGCATGCACTCTTTCTACTCCCCGCCCCGGAATAGTGTTATTCTGCTTGTTGAGATCATTCGGAGCAGCACGGCAATCTCCCCTTCCACGTTCTTCGGGAGCTGTCACCTTCTGCAGCAAAATCGGCACACCCGGGTCCATCGCCGCTCGATGGACCTTCATGTGGGGCTGCGAAGGGGTTGATCCTCCCCTTTTGTCTCTGTCCTCCTGGGGGCTACTTCTTCTCGGCGATACTGGCAACCCAGGCTGATGCATAAGGTGCTGCAGTAAATGGTGCTGCTGCGGGTGATCTCCTTGTTGCTGCTGCTGTTCCCTACCGGGACCCGGGCTCAGCTGCTGGAAGTGGCGGTCGTTTCCCGCTAGAGATGATTCTTGCTCTCCTTGAGGAATCATGTTGCCGAAATAAATTCGAGAGATTCCATTCGCTCCGCTAGATAGTCTGGCGCTGTTGATGTTACCTTCTTTGCAGGGAAGGGATAGGTCGCCCAAGAGGTGAGGTTTTAGGACTCTGGCCAGAGTTGCACCAACTGCTCCTGTTGGGCTGAGTGCACCTCGAGGGCTTCCCACAAGGACAAACCCGTTAGTGTCGCCTTGTCTGTGTTGATGGAGCGTCTTTATCACTGCCACTCCTCTATCCGACGGCTGGCAGCTACTGCCATCAATGCCGCTGGGCCTGCTGTTGCCTTCAGCTCTCAGTGCAGGCTGCACCAAGTACGAGGGAGGGACAGTCGGCCCCTTCGACGGGGCTATTCTTGAGCTGAACAAAATAGACTCTTGACTGGCCCTGCTGGGGTGGGGCTGACTGCTAGCTCTTGCCCTTATTACCAAAAGAGGTGCTGCATCAGCACGCAGTGGGCGTTGCTCACAGGGCACGATGGGAACAGCAGGTGTTCGCCCCATACCCGCAGGGCGCGTGCTTTCTTGGTTCGTTTGGGCAGTCTGGTCTTTCAAGGGAACGACGAGCAGCCTTTGGCGGCCTCTCTCTACCTGCGCGGGTGCCTTGGGTAGGGGAGCAGGGCTGGAGGTTGCCGAGTCCTTGTGCCTTGTAAAACCTGCCGCTGCTTGTGTGATGGTGCCTGCCACTGACGAGGCCGCCTGTGGGTAGCGCTGGTCTGGCGCCACGAGAGGTTTAGTATGAGGAGAATCCATAGCGAAGGTGCTGCGTTCTGCAGCGCATGAAGTGTGCTTGTGTTGGAGAAGTGGCTGCGTTGCGGCAAGATTGCAGGCGCTGTGGGCCGGAGGGCAAATCCATACAGCAGCTTCGCCCCGTGTTTCTGAAGGTGTGAGGGCTCTCTCAACACGAGGAACGACTATTTGTATGGGCCCTTGCGGACTTTGCATTGTCCCCCTGTCGCAGGGGTTGGGGCGCAGAACAGGTCCGCCGCCGTCCGAAATACCAGTTCTTGGGCCTGGACTGCTTGTGTCTGCTTCTCCTTTGTCTCTGCAGGGATGTCTTTCGCAGCGCATTTTGACTTCTCTGCGCAGCCCCTCTGCTTCGACGGGTGTAGTTGCTCCATCAACAAAAAGACTGTCCTGTTCCCCTGCACTTGCACTATTCTGCTTCAATAGCAACAAAACCAGAGAAATCAACAGCCGCTCTACCGAGTGCTCTGCTCCATGACTGGGCTTGTCCCTTCTTCTTACGTCAAAGGCATCTCCCGTCTTTCCGCGTCGTTGGGCCTCATGACACTCGACGATCGAACCACTGAAGGCCTCAGTAGGACACCTGGCGAACAACAGACAACTACATATGTCAGCAGTGACTTTCTGTGACACCCGAGAACTCACCAGCTGCCCTTTAATACTACTTCTACTAGTCTTGCCCGTCTGTGAAAAGAATCAACTCACGTAAAAGCAAAACACCCAGCCGCGAACTGTTACAGAAAAAACGGAAAAGAGGTCCTACCGGTGAGGAACAACAGCTTACGTGGGATTCAAAAGGGCTCCACTGCAGCATCTCCTGCACACGATTTCTTTCCCGCCTGCAGAAGCAGCTGTCAAAACCGTGGTTGTAGGGCCTCCCGAAGAATTGAGGCCTTCTTGTTTCCTTTCTACTTCCTGCCACTCAGTGACTGCTCGATTGTCTGAGGCACGCCAGGGCCCAAAGCAGTACAGTAGCAATGGCAGCGCAGTGAAGAGTGCGTCGCTCAGGAGCACGAGGAAGACGTCACAGGACGGATCCTGCTGTGAACTTGAAGACGGGTTGCAGAGCAGCAGTTGTAGCAAGGAGTCCACCAGCAACAACAGAAGTAACTCTCCAGCCTGAAATGTTTGCAGGCGCAATCACCGAAGCCGCACGTAGCGTCTCTTCCAACGGTGAGGTGACAGGTCTCGTGCTTTTTGGCCTCTGCAAGTCTCATGTCCAACTACGGATCAGCGGAAGTGGCTGACAGACCTCAGGGACAAGCTAACACACGAATCGCCCAAGCTTACAGGAAGGCAGAGAAATATTAAGGAAAGTTTGCTAGCCCCTGCTATCGCTTGGGATACCGCGCGCTCAGATGGTTGCGAAGCAACATGGGTCCTACATCAGCACGTCAGAGCAGCATCGCATGCAAACTCCTATTCCCTGTGCCTTGAGCCAACTTACCGCATAACTCACGCCATTTACTAGTTAGAAGCATGGAGAAATTCGCCATCTGGTTGCTTCCAGACTGTGTTTGAGCGGGCTAGCCGAGGTGCAATGTCCAACACAGCAGCAGACGTGAGTGCCCGTACGTAAACAATGCCTTTTGGAACGCAATGCCAGCCAGAACATAGCAAATCTCCAGACCTTGAGCTAGTGATCCCGTTGACCTCCTGCTGAAATTCCAAGAGAACTTCGTAACAAGTTCAGACGTCAGCCAAATGGCCACCAAGGCTAGCACAGGCCACTGTTCCCCATAGAAGTCGCCGTTTCCTACTGCCAAGCAAATCAAATATTGCAGCGCGAGCCAGAGAAAATAGCCTCTGTAATTGCGGACTACAGAGGGCGAGGCCGCCATCGTGAAAACAAGAGACGCCCCTACCAAAGGGTTCCTCCGATGCTCCGCCAAGGCGCAGCTGGCTGATGTCAGAGGTGGGATGCCAAGAAGGGTGACTCTTCAGAAAAGCACCTGCATGCGCACACAATTCTGAGAAATCGCTCCTCCGTGGGCGGGTTTCGAATATCGAGCCCGACGGGACCAAATGGCAGCTTGATCACAAAAGCAACACATGCAAACAGGCACGGTCCTTCTATTCGGCGCATTGCGAGCGGTATAAGACTGCTTTCACAAGAGGATATGGGGTGTCTCGAGCAGAATTCGCGCACGGAGCAGCCGCAGCCCTCGAACCTCGCGTGTGCGCGCTTGGCCCGCACGGAACTCTTCCCCTCTCTAGTAAACGCGAATCGTACTCAAATACACATAGCTTTTCCGCCCATTCTACACAACTGCTGCAACAGGTACGGTCTCACGGGAGTTTAACACAGCTCCCTCGCGTCGCTAGGTCACCTCCAATTCGCCTCGCACGAGGAACCGCGGGTTTCCCAGCCGACAGAGCTGGCGTTTTCCCACATATGCTGGTGTTTCAACTGAGACTGGGGAAATGTGCAGGGCAAGAGCATTCTGAAGTGAGATGGAGCTCGCAGACCGACCGGGCGAGAAACGAGGCGGGGTGGTCCACTGGTTGGAGAGCATGCACAGCAAGCGGAAGCGACCGCAAAGGAATTCCTTTCTGCTAGCGCGAGTGTGAGGGGGGAAATAATTTTTCCCTTGTGACAATGCGAATCACCTACGGGGACCCTACCGTCCCTCAAGCAAGCAAAGGTCACCGTAGCGCTCCCTGCTTTCAAACCGGAACGCCGGAAGCGTGAAGAGAGATGAGGTGAGGGGGATTGTCGGATGTTTTCTGTCTTATTGACTTGACATTCTCTAAAGTCAATTGAATATCTGAATGTTGCCCTGTGTTACGAACTCATATTAGCGCGTTCAATTGGTTGGCTTCCACTGACGCTCCGGCGTCCCTCAAATCGAGACTCGCTGTGGTAGCTGTATCACGCTTCCTTTCCTCGTTTCAAGGATTTCATTGCGCTCCTACATATTTTGAATACATCGTGCCTGTATAACTTTGTTTGGCAGATGACAGGCTTGAATTGCTTCAGCTTTCCCTACCCGCCCCCAGTCCTCCTGTACAACATCTGAAAATTTTCTTCCCTTTCTTCCTGGGTGTTTCTGTCCAAAAATAAGGTGCTATATCTTATGTTGCTTCTGTAGTGAACTTAGCCTTCAGCCCAGTCAATTCCCACGTGTCGAAATGCCGGAAGGGCAGAGGCATTTACAAGTTATTTGTTTATCTTCCGTTCGCTCTGCTGCTCGTCAGGCAGTCTTGAGCTACTCCAGAATGTGGTCTACTGGTGATACTGGTTTCGTTATCATTTTCAAGTACTAAGCCTCAATACCTTCCTTACCTCTTACTCAATCCCCGTTGTGGAATCCCGCGATGGTTCATAGCTCATTTAGCGCACATCTGTCAAGAATGTCAACCGCGGAGGCTTCAGAACACCCCCAGGCACTGACTATTTCTGGTTAGCCCGGTCGGTACGCGGATTGGGACGGACATATTATTCGGGTCCGTAAAGGATTTACCACCAATCAAAAGCCGCCACCGTATGCATGCGGGCGAAAACACAGTGAATTCCTGCACTTCATTTCGTGTTCAATTGAAACAAAGCTAGTGGCCCAACGTTCCACTAATCGGGCCTGAAACGCCACACGATTTCTTCAAAATTAGCGCTATTGTCAATGCCCCAACTTGACTTGTATCTTCTGCTGCGAGAGCATGGAGCGGCTAAGCATCAACCACTGAATGACTACCTCGACCCACCCGGATTCTGACTATTCTGAGTATGAAATCAAACATGCAAACCGTACGCCGGTGCAGTGCTTGAGACAGTACACCTGGAAGAACTCACCAAATTGGCTGGGCCTCCTTCGTAGCACGAGGTGGGTCCACAGTACAACAGTGCACTTGCTTCCACTTTTCTTCCCGAAGCACCATTTGCTGAGCTTAATGCACTTCGCTTAACTAAAGCGAAGTGCATGAAGCAGATATGCAAGCTTCGCAAGGCAAGTAAGTCTGTCAACCGACGAATAACTTGGAGTAACTTTGCCACAGGCTGCGGATGGCTCTTTCCAGCTTCTTTTCCTCCTCAGCGTGTTGGTTTTCACTACAAGTCTAGCGTTAATGTGGATTATGCCATTGGTTTCGTATTCTCGAACGGCTCACGGAAGCACACAAGTTTCCTTGAACTCTCTACAAAGAGCGATTGACGGCCAACCGTGTAAGAGTGATATCCTGGACTCATGTAATAAAGTGAAGTGTATGCACGAAACGAGAATATTCAGGAAACTGAACAGTAAACCGACAATTCGAGTAGCTTCTTGACTATCGCTTGAGTAACCCTTTCATTGGAAGCCCCTGCGGGCTCCCGCTGATAGAGCGTCGGCGAACGCGACCGTGAGCATGAACAAGTCAGCTAACTTCGGGCCGCCTACCACCTGCGTGGAGAGTCCGTTTGTCGCAGGTAAAGAAGGGTCCATATTCTAATCTATAGAAGCGCTTGTGCTGTAATTACTCCTATGTAGTGATACGTTCCACTCTCTCACTGCCTTACCCTGTAGCTAGCTTACCCGTACATCCAACTGCACTCATGGTTTGCGTACTATAGGGCTGTACTCCCGGCTGCACCAGACCCGTCCTTCCGTATCAGTAATTATAAAGTTGCACGAATTCCTTCTATTTTGTTCATAGCGGGGATTCCCGCAGCAAACCACCACCCCCAATCCACGCACCATCATCCTCCACTTTCAGCAGTGGAGTCGCACAAGGCATTGCTAGGGACCGAATCAGCTACACGCGGTTGCCAGGAGCAGCAGCCGCCAAAAACAATGTCGGCAACAATCCATAGCTCCATAATTCCTTTTAAATTTACTTTGCAGTGCTTAGTGTTCCAACCCGTATCGGGCTCCTCTGCCCGCATCTGCACGTCCTTCCTCTCCTGGGGGGTCTGACGGTGGATCTCAGTGGCGATAGTGGAGTGCCGAATATCTTGCATCTAAACAATGTCCTACTTTTAAAAAAGAAATGCGTTAAAAAAGGGTTAACCCGTACGGCTCCTCCAGCTCTCTTCGTAGAGCAGCGCCATCAGAAGTAGTTGCACACTGTGGATGTGAGCCAATGTGACACGCAGGGAATTTGAGTGGTCCGTCTAGACGTGACACTTCCCTTAAAACGCATTTGTGTATACTTAAACTCCTGTGCAGTCGCCAGTGGGCGGTCCCTTGCTCCAAACCGAAACTTTCTATCTGTCCAGCAAACGCAAAGCCCCAAACTTTACAGCCCCAAAGCCCCAACACCAGTAGCTGTTTCCCAAGAGGATTGCTCAGCTGCTCGCTAAACACCCTACTGCTAGAGATACCTCCCCCGCTGCATGTTAATTTACGGCGTGAAGTGAAACAGAGGGCAGAGCACTGATGAACACAGGTGAGGCCTTCAGTTTGCCCGACGTTTACTCTGACGCTATGGCGTCTCCTCTGTAAGAACGAACATATGCTCGGCAAGCAAGCAAAAGCGTTTGATTGGGGACGAACGGAACCTAATGCCCGTTATTTGATCCTTGCCCCGGAAACTGAAGGTTGGTTGGGTTGTACTGCTTTCTCAGAGCATTGCTGTCTGCCAAGTGGCTTTCCACGTAGCCTACCAGCAAACCAGGCAAGGAGTTCCCACCGTTTCTAAAGCTCGAAGTTGCAAAGCACTAAGAGCTTTCATTGCTCGTACCCGCTACTAATCGCGAAGAAAGTTGCTGCCGGTTGCTCCGAACAAAAAACGCCAAGTTCTGAAGCTCCCGCGTAACGTACTGCCATGCTGTGAGATTTCCATGGGGAGTACTGCACCAGACGGATGTCGTGGAGGCTCTTCCACAGTCTAGTAGCTATTCTTTGGCATAGTTACGGGTTACTTGCAGTATGGAAGAGTAACATCGACACGAATTACTCACCAGGGAACCAAACACGGCTTGCGCATTGAAGAGGCACGCGTAAGCATCATTATTCCATGGAAAGAGTGTTTCTTTATTGGCGAGTTGTTCGTCAGTTGACAAACTCGCAAGGTCCTAGCTTTTTCGATGCAGCAAATGGGCGACTGCAAGAAGTGGACTCCCCACGCTGTTGCCGCCATGGCAAAGGCCGGGCAGCAGCAGTGCTCCGCTCGGTGCATGCTACTTTTACTGCTTGGTTATTTTGTGTACTTTCCGGGGAACTGGGGGACTACAGCGGAACTGCATGTCCAAGCTGCATCTGCTGCATCGGTGGAAGGTCTTCTTCTTGACAGAGCGACACCCACAGCATCAGGAGCTCTGGCCCAAACCCTCAAACTGTTAAATCCTTCTTCATCAACCGTCCGCACCTTAAGGGCTGTCGAAAATCAGATAAGCCAACTGGAGCAGGCTCCAATACCTGTTTGCTCCCAGTCGAAGTACCTCTGCCAGGTTTACACTTTGCACAGCGAGGTGCCAGATCGCCGTCGCATAGCTTCTACGCAAAACGATTGGTTGAGCAGTGCTCATGAAGTGAAACGGCCAAGTTCAGTTATCGGCCTCCGCTCCTCCCTTAGGTTCCGCCGGCTAGCAACCACCCCCTTTAAGATACCCAAGCAGCTCCAGCAAGAGGCAGCCAATGCACAAGCTCACACCGGGAAGCCTAGCGCAAGGAAAACAAGAATGCCAGTTCTGGCTGAGAATCTCCCTATCAAGGTCCCTAGTTTCACTCAGGTGCCCCAAATAAGGGGGCGTGGCGGGGTCTTTCTTCCTGTACGGGTTCAAGCGTGCTTCGCTGCATCAGGCGATTCAGCACTTGAAGAGCAACCAGATGCTAACACTGAATATTCCAGCGACGGCAGCAATGGAGCCAACGAGGAGGACCATACAGTTGGGTGGTTCAGCGATGTGCTTCGTTTCTTTCAAGTTGAAGTCGTGCCCTCTGCCATCTGGTGGCTTCAGCGGACCGTCACTGTAGATAGGCTGCTTGGGCCGTTGACAATCAAGGTTTCGGAGAAAAGGAATAAGAAGTAAGGTACAAGGTACAGAGTACGCAGGTTTCTGCTGTATCGGAAGGTCTTATGAACCGAACCATGCTCGGTAATGCTGCCCTGAACAGTTCTGCATATTTATCAAGCACGAATACTCCTGGAGTTTTTCTGTGCAGACAGAATAAAGTAGACAAATGCGGCAAGTGCCAACTACCCCAGCTTCGACGTCTGCAGAGTACAAGGGGGAATCCGTCACTTGGGATAGTTGAAGATGCAGACGTTCTCTTACTGTTCCGCACTGCGAAAAACTCAGAAGCGAGCAGCCGTAGGCTTACTTTGAGGGATGCATCTTGTAGTGATATGCTAGCTATAGCAAAACCTCCACTGTGGCTTGGGAAGGCCGGCTTTCTAGAAAGAACAACCCAGCAAAGTACTCTTTCTCTTACATGCAATCCATCGTGAAGTTGCAGCTTGGACTACCAAATATACGAGGATGGCATGGTCAGCTTCGCTACAACTTCGGAGCGTGGTGAACTTGGTGTTTGCAGATGTTTGCCAAACTGACGAGAACTACCGTCCAATTCTTGCCTGCATATCGATTCCGTTTGCCGAGGTCGAGGGTTTTTATGCTAGCCGGAATGTCTCATTCTCTCAGGCTGTGGAGAGAGTTCTTACATACATTATCAGTGCTATTGCTGTCAACATACAAACAGTGGGCTATTTCCTAACATGGGACCCAACATGGAGAAAAGAGGCACTAGGGTGAGTTTCTTTAACACCCAAGTCTTCTGGCTGAATATTCCTTTAAAAACGTTTGGCACTAGTCTGAGGTCTGCAAGGGGCACACACCGATACTTCTGTGTGGACGCTTGGCATATAGCTCCACCCATCTTCAGAAGGGTGTTGTGTTGTCGGCTGCTCTTTCCTACAGGAGGCTTCGTAATGCCCATGATCCAGGATCAGCTGCTTCATTTCACGCCCTAACACAAGTTTCGGCACCAACAACAGGCACTGCAGATACCCAGAAGAATGGAGCGTTGCAAGCGGCGGCGGCACCCCCACGTACAGAAATTACGACGCATCGCTTTTTTCTTACGACTCCTGCGGTGATGAGTGCCATTCATCGCCATTGCGGCAATATTGATGTAACCGGCTTGGAACTCTCTCTAAATAAGTCAGGGCCAAACTGTGAGTACGTTGGCTTTCTGCAGACGAACAGCATGCATAGTGAAACCTTATCTCGCCCCTTGCTGAGATGCACTTGTGCATCACACATCGTGCAACTTCTCAACTGCACTGCTTGGGGGAAAATTCAGTTGGGCGAACTTAACCTTAAGTGTTTGCTTGCTGCTGGACCCCTTTTTCATATCCTACCTGCGCTGCGTACAGTTTTCGAGCCTATCTATGAAGCTGGAAGAGTGGAAGCCGGATACCGCCGGGCAGGTGAGTACCTGGCATCACCGCTTCATCCATCAGTTCAGGCGAGCAAAAAAGTTGGCGCTTTGTTGTTATGCCTTGGTATAATACCCTAAACTGTGTCTCGTTCCAGAGGAACTTTCCATGGAGTTGCTGCTAGCTGCAATGGAAGACACAGGATGGTATTTGACTGAAGCCTTCTGGCCCCCGTATGCTCTCGAGTAAGGCCTGCGATGCAACAGATGTCTCCAGATGATTGTTCGTTGTTCCATATCCGATTTAAGTGTTTTTGCTGCGCCACTCGAAATCATCTTGGGAAATGGTTTTGCTGTGGCTCTCAGTTCAAAATTAGGTGTACAAGACAACTATGCCTGCCGCATTCGTGCTGGGATCTCCAGTTCGTCTTCTGCGGTTTACGGTTCAAAATATACTGAAGAAATCCGCCAATCATTTGATGCCTCAGAAAAAAAGAATCCGAATGGGAGGGTGATCGATGGAAGACCCAAAGTGCTGCAGAGAATTTCCTTAAATAACCCCGAATACGAACAGTGAGAGAGGGTAAACCCGTTGGCGCCGCAGACTGAAGGGATGCTTGATGTGCGGTTGGATGTTACTTGGCACCACAGCAACACATCCGAATGAAGCAAATTTGGGCTGAAATGGAAATTACCTCTTTGTGCTTCCATGTGCCGTGGGTTGCGTAACTGGAGCAGCTGCCTAAAAATGATGATGACGGTCTCTCGGGCATCCTCTCACGGGGGCGCATGCCACAGGATCATGTGCGTTTCGAACGACGACCGAGTAGAAGCGCCCATGATGCTGCCAACGTCAAAGCCTGTTAAGTGGGTGGCCGCCCAAGTAATAAGCAGGCTACCAAATGGCACTGAGACAACAACAGTGTGCATGAGGGGTGAAAAGGGGCAAGAAAAGCAAGCACCAGGGGTAGCCGATGGTATACTTCAGTGCCCCGACGTAGATCTCGTCTGCCACGGCAGGCCCTGCAGAAATGGAGGCGTTCCCAAATATGGAATGTGAGAACCGCTGTTCGCTGAGACGAACAAAAACTTGCATGACGTAGAGGCTGTATCCCTTTCCTGTTAAACTACCGTGAAACTGCACTTACCATATTACTATATGTTGTGCATTGCCCTTTGCTGAAGCTGTTTTTGCAAGCCTGGTACTTTCGGAAGGAACTGCGAATATCCCGACACAGAACGGAACCGACTGCGGTATCCCAATCGCTTTTCGTACGCCCCTAATTCAAGCATCACCGTTCTTAAGGGAAAGTTTTTTGCTATTCCGGCCTTCGTGGACGGGCCACATCACCTTTATTTCAAGCCAGTGTCGTAAGCGAATGTTGCATGTTAAGTAACCCCCCGTCATGACAGAAATGCAGTCCTTTGTTGTTGCAGTTGCTTTGCTGCCTTTAATACGCGGGCGGTGAAAGGCTAGAAGCCGTCTCACCTATGCTTCTGCGTGGTTAAATGCAGGAAGCTCCCTGCTGGCGTGGCCATTGACTCGTTCACAGGCGCAATATTTGGGACCCCAGTTGAAGTAACTAGAGGTGTGCAAACCACTTGGCTGGACAAGTTATGCAGTGCCTGAGGTTCTCAAGTGTAGTCACTGCACTCAACCGTCGATGCCACAAAGGAAGCCACCAACTCGCATTCAAAAATATTTGCGTAGCTTTGATTTGCGTGTTAGGGTGCGTACCTCTGGCAGTTGAAGTACAGATGCGGGAAATGCCACATGCAGCAGAAAGAACGATAATCCGAATACGCGTGGTTGAGCACCTACTGACCCAAGGCAGACGCCCAACGTTCACGAAGATTGACGAATCGTTAAACCAAAGCCAAAGCAATGCTTCCTTAACATCGCAACTTAATGAGGATAGCGGTCAACGGTATGGAAAAGGAGCAGGCAATGTGGATATGACTGACTTGGATGTGGAGACTCCACGGGACTGTGAGCGGTATGTAAATGGGGACGTGAGGGGGCAATCCAAAGAAAGCAAAAACGTGTGAACATGAGGAAAAAAGCGTTTGTCTACAATCACTATGTTCCTGCGACTGCCCACTCGAAAAAAGCATATCGCAGGCAGCCCACCGCGTATTACGCAACTACTACCCCGATAAATAGCATGCGGTGGTAACTCCTAAATCCCAGAAAACGCACTTCAACAATTAACTTTCGAAATTAACTGAATTGGTTCAGTCCCACCTCCTCGGAACACTACGTATGCACTATCTTCATCTACGACTGAGGCCATCCCGTCACATGGGTGGACAATCATGTATCTTTCAAAAATCAATGCGACGTGAAAATAAGTTTTCTGTTTTGTACGCGGGGAAACGCGCAGCAACAATTGTAGGCGCATCTTCTAATGCGCATTCAGCTGCCGCTGAGCCCTACAGATGACAAACGATGGCAGATCAACGCTAAAAGCGGAGTCTTACTCGAGGTCTACATACTTGTAATAGTTGAGTGTATTAGCATAAGGCACATGCTTGATGCCGTTGTAGAAGTGGTCCAGTCCGAACACAGTGCAGACCTTTGCTGTCGAATTCGCCGCAACCAAATCGAGCTTGAGGTCTCGATCACTATCCTACGAGAAGAGAGCAATGACAAATGAAAAGGCAAACCCAAATTACACAGGGCTACATACCACTGCAGGAAACCGTTCAACAGCGAAGGCCGCCAAGATGAATGCCGGAGCTGGCAATGCATTGTCAAAAATGAAAATACCCGCGCAGTCATTTCCTGAAGGGTAAACTTTATGGATTGGTATGGGGCTCCGCACAGCACGGCCTGAATGCACAAAAAAGATACAAGAGGCACCGCTAAAGCGCAGTTACTGCGCCGTTACTGCATATTGTCGCATTTTGCAGTCCACTGGAACTCAAGGACTTCACTAAATTATGTCTTTCTGTAGACATCTGCTGAGACGGCTGGGGACGGCAAGGGCAGTGACGCTCTTCAGACGCAGCATACACGCTTTATGTAGTCCTTGAGAACCTCTGAACGAGAAAAGGAGCATCCAGCTGTAGCACCAGCCTCATATGCCTTCTTATGGGCAAATAGCGACGGGTCCCACATGGCTCCTCTAGCAAACATCAAGCTCCTGATGCCATATGCCTCCTGTATCGTCATATCAGAAGGGCCAGCACCACAAACGCACTGAATAAACTTTACCACCAGAGCATCACGCTCAAAATTATGAAGTTTTACTTAGTAAGAGAGCAAGCGACGTCAGCATCCACATACTTGAAAACGAATTGCATCGTCAGCGGAGAACAAATCCCCATTGGCGATTAGCGGAATTCTGAGAGCACTTTGCAATACCTGCGTCGAAACAAGGGACAAAAACGTGCGGCCATCCAAAACGTTGAAGGTTAGCCTGCGCGCGGGGTCCTGCGTCCAAGCAGTCAAGGGTGAAAGCACCGCCTTTGAGACGTCGTTCTAACTACAAAGTACAGTTGTTGCTTGTAAGGAAAAGCTGAAAAATCAGCGTCGGGCTCGACAAAGCGATTAAGAGTAGCTTGCACTTGATGCAAATGCCATGCACGAAGTGTTAGCCTACGAACGGTGGAAGAAACAGGCGTGGACGAGAGCAAAAAAGCTACAGCCAATTTTAGAATTACTGACTACAACACTACAGCATTAGGTAAGCGGAAACTCACCGGGAAGGCTTGCCAGTTTGCTCTGTGCGCCGGTCGTTCGTGGCGTTTCTGTAGAAGCAAATGAAGCGTCGAAGCTGCTCGGAAACTCATCCGAGAACGCTGCTGCCTTGGATATATGCATTGAGCTTACAGCAGTGCAGGGCTAGAGCTGATGCTAAGTCACACAACGCTTCACCATACTCTGGCATGAACGGCAATCGCTGCTATTCCTGTACTCTCGCATTTTCGTGCGAAGTCGACTGTCTGAACCAGCACAGCACAGCCAGTGAAGCATTGCAGTTGGCTTGTCTTCAACGGGCAAGCGGGCGGTAAGTCCTTTTTTGCATGCGCGACAGCCTGCGGTCTCTTTCTTCTGGCGCTAGCCATAGCAAACTGCACCAGGAAGCAGGTGGGTTGGAAGGCCCCAGCAGCACACCCACTTGAAATTCGTACCTCTTCAAGTGTTTCCAAGAGGCGAATCTTACACGTCACCGGACAAGTAATATTTCGAGTTAGCGTCTTCAGAATATCCATTGCCACGTCTGGAGTTTGGAGCAGCGCCGCCCCCATACCACCTTTGACCCTACCAGGGCAAAGAGGCATACAATGGAAGGGCTGCATATCAAAGCAGATGAGCTACGGTACCCTGAGACTAACGCGAAATTACGCTAGATTTGGACTTTATCCCTAGCTGACTGTCCCGACAAATGCTGACGCTCGAAGCGCCTGCTTTTGCTTGTGAGGCTTCACTCGTTAGAGGCTTAACTCGACGTACGAAAAACTCTTTGGGCATCCCATATTTATGTCTACCGCCGCAATGTCCTGTGAAGAGAGAAAACAGGGTCACATCTTCGAGCTACGCTCTGTGCAAAAGCAAGCTCCTCAGCCTGCATACAAAGACTGCGCTTTTTAGGGTTGCTGAAAGTTTCACAAGAGGGAACAAACTGTCAGTACAAACCTGCATGACAACAGTTGTGGCTTGCAGGGCGCGCGTTGCATCTGCGGTCCCGAGCTGCAGCACTACTTTGCCTTTCTCGAGCTCGCAGGTGGAGAAAACACACCGTCTATCGCTCTTGTGGATGTACTCTGCAGCAGCGTTCATCATCGTCCATAGCCTTGAGTAGGGGGTTCTCTATAAATGCGAAAAATGAGTCACGGGTTGCTGGAGATCCTCCCTTCCATCCCAAGTTGTGCAAGCAGCCAAGGAGCAGAAAACGCATTTGAATGCTGCGTGTAAAGGGGATGTTGCCCACTTACCGACAGTGCCAAAGTCCTTGTTAATGTAACGCTTTGTGTCTATGAGCTTTCTGTCCACTATTTCTTCAGAGTAGACAAGGTCTGTCGCGCGCACACCCAAGAAGACCCGTGTACACTATTCCCCAAGCACCACCCCTTGGATACGGGTGAGTCCGCCTGCATTTCACGCTGATCACATTACCAACCTTACCTGCGCCGTACTTGAGGCACTCTAACCGGAAAGGCAATGTACTTATCCGCACCATGGGGGCGAGAATCCATGCAGACTGATACATTTCAGAATGACTAATTGAGCCACCTTGTCGCTGCTCCGTGGGGATACCACCTGTGACGCCCTTCTTGAGTACGCCTTTAGCTGTATCAGTTTGATGAGTCTTTTCCGGCATCGTCGAGAACCCTCCTGTGGTTGCTGCTGCTTCTGTGACCACCTCTTGACTGGTCATCGGCTCCTGCGTCGATCTGGGGAATTTTATAGGCCTAGGCTGCAAGCTAGAGCTGCAGTCAACCATATCTGAGCGTGCATATGCAGCTCCTTTCCCCTCGCCAGCCTCATCAGTAGCCCCTTCTGACTTTGTTGAAGCTGGGGTATGTGACGCGCCCCGCTTGCGCAAGCAGCGCTCTTCGAGTTGCGCATCATTTGACAGACTTTTTGACGGCTCATTTGTCTGCCCTGAGCCTTCGACTTTAGAGCCGTTGCGGACCTGTTCGACTATGGAAGCTTGGTCGAGTGGGCGATCGATTTCCGCATGCTTCTTAGTCGCGCACGAGTTTGGCAAGGGGTCACAAGCCGTGGGCTCGTCAGATCCAGCCATACGCAGACTCTGTTGATAAGATATAGGGTCATGCAACTTCGTGCCCTTAGAGGTAGGGCTTTCAGGGGTCGTGCAGTGCATCCCAGAAAGTTATCTACCCAGCGTTGAAGGATAGTCCACCGAGTCTTCGTCAAGGGACTTGCTGCGAGGCTCCTGTGCCAGCTCAGCCTTACATAGTAAAGGTGGAAAAAAGGCTAAACGGACATGGCGATGTTTTAGTCCCACTTACTGCGATACTTCTCAAGTACCTGCATCTGAGGCTTGCCACGCGCTCACTGAGCGCCAAGACAAGCCTGGCTGTCGTTCCAGGATATCAAATGCCTTCCAGGAATTCTCATGTACTGAAAAAAACCAAATGCATTGTTAACTATGACTGAGGCCATAAAGACGCCTACAGCGGTGAAGGTGTGGAAAGTCTGTTGTAAGCGATTGTGGGTCTTCTGGCACCGATTGCCGATCCCTTGCACGTGTGGCCTGCCCCTGGGCAACTTGTGAATCTATTGTGAAGTGGGCAGCTTGAAATATTATGTTAACCTTAGTGTTTGTGTTCACTGTCTTGTCACCTGGGAGTTTTTCTAAAACCGAAATTTTTTTGAACGATAGCTTGCAGCATTTGGCTACGCAGACCGTACAAGCTCCATTCGAACGCTGCCTTGGCTTGTGCCAAGTGGTCTTTTAGCTTTGCCCCTAAAAGTGTATCCGCACTGGTCAGCTACAGGGAGCCGTAACTTTGGCGGGGATGCCTGTTCCACGGCGCTGCTCTCAACTGCGTCTTTGCGGCTTCGGTTTGCCCGGCAAGCGCAGGTACAATGTTGGTCATATTGCTATCATGGAACACCGTTGAAGGAGAAGGTAGTAGGATAAATCCCAGTCACCTGTGAACCTGCCGTGAGGGAGCCATGCACCGGTTTACAATGTGTTGAAAATACCAGACTTGCCGTGTAAGCTGTCGCACTTCTACGACGAAGGAGGCATCAGCGTTGACCAAACAGAAAGGAGCGACGAGGGCTCAGCGTAGTGCAGAAGTGCTAAAAGAGAATGATGAAGGTATGCATGCACTCCGTCCTGATCGTACAAAGACGCTGTTTCGGGGGATTCGATCCAGCTAACGCCGGGAGAACAGCAGAAGTGAGTGCAACTGAAGGAATAGTTATCATATGCACTAAGTAACAAATACCAGCGGGTCGGCCGCCCGCTGGAATACCAATGTACTGCATCGAACTCACTTCCGGAACAGCTCCAGGCGTCGTTCCAAGTAACAACGCTTGGCGACCTTCCACATCTTGAAGGGGGAATCGAACACCACGCAGATAAAGTAGTAAGAAGGGACACATTTAAACCGTCAACTAGCGCGTTGAGTATAATCCGGTGCTGGGGAGAGAAACGGGTGGGAAGTGGCGCATACGCTTTGGCTCCAGGCAAAATCACGGTGAAATAAGAGTTTCGGATGCAACTGTTCAACGAACTACTTGACCGCTTGCAGGGTTTAGCAGTTTATTCACAAGTTGACTTAGTTGATGGGCTTCTTCGAATCTGATTAAAAGTCCCGAAGGCAGGCACAAGAGTGCTTGCCATACCCGCATTCGCAGGCCCGAGTTCACGCGTGCTCGTGCGAGGGCTTGCGAATGCACCTGCGGAACTGCAGCCACAGATCAATCACAACTTCTTGGGGCCAGTCAGTGTAGGATGGATGAACATGTGCGTGGAAGGCGTGCTTGCGTTCAGCCGGAATGTACAGGAGCAGCTGCAGCACCGACGGCGTGCTCTGAAGCTGCTACACAAGAAGCAATGGTTTGTGAAGGCGCAAAAGCTTGCTCGCTTTCCCTGCAAGCAACTGGCCTCTTTGAATTTTCCGTGCCTTCAGCAGTTGTCGAATCAGAAAAGAAAAAGGTAGACGCCATTCGGGGGTGGGGGCTACCCCGATACACTAGCGCGAACGTCCAGAAGTTTATCGATTTTGCATCGTACAACCATAACATGATCACTTGTCTCTCTCGCGTCGCCACTCCCCTTGAGGGATCTGCTTAAAATGGGTAAGTAGCATTTGTGAATAGGAAGTGAAAACGGATTTGACGGAACCCTGATCATACGCCTGACATTGTCTCCAGTACTTGAGTTACCTTTATTTCGTCCTTCTCAGACTGGAGATTTCAATCGCTCCTTAGGTCTAATGTAAGAGTCAGATGTTTGGTGAGTGTCTTCCTTGACAGTATCAACAATGACCCCGACACTCACACCGAAAACGAACGCACGGCAACCGTCGCATGTACGGACATTCTCTACTCGTTGAAGAGACAAGGCAGCACCCCATAAGTCTTTTGGGGCTTGAATAAACCGATACAGCATAGAAGGAAGAAGAAAAAGGTGAACAAAGTCAAAGAGGTCACACGCCACTGAGAGCAGCTGAACACGCAGAACCCCCCACTGGATGAGTATCCCCGGAGAGGTGACTTGAGAAGAATACGCTTCTCTCTACAAGTGCTTGTTCATTGGTTGTGCAGCACTTGGCAGTGTAACACACCATGGCCTAGGGACAATTCGAATTCAAGGCCCCCCACTTTGGGCTTCAGCGCGCTCCCTTCGAACCCTCTGAGACCCGTAAAACAAAAGCAAACAAAAAACTGAGACGAGAACGAAACCAGAAAGAAACACGAAAGTAAAGCATAAGGAATAAACAGCACCCAACTGTATTTAGGGCATCCCTCTCAACTTCCTCAGAGAGAGAGCGCCAGGAAAGCCAAAATAGGAAAGTCATGAGGAGGAACCCCTTCAAGATCTGCTGGGTAGGATGAATGAGGGTCTCGAGATCAATAAGACGGAGGAGAAGACGCTTGAAGCTGACCAAGGAGGTGACGTATGATAAAGCCGAAAAAATAGTTCTAGCCAACAGAATCACAGAGATGCCCTAGGTGTGTATCGAAACGGAGTTCGGTTGGTTAGCAAGCAAGCAACGCTTCATGGGGGGACAGTGATGCGGGACAAAAGCATGACCCGCTATATATGCCGCCGGATGAGACTTCGGATGAACAAATGTATTAAACCAGCGAAGCGGTACAACAACATTTAGGGACAAACAGGCACACGAAGGTGTGCGCTGTTTGCAGGAGTTGGGGGGCCAGATGCAGGAATGCCTGCCCCATGTTGGTGCATGAACACTTACTTGGATATAGCTGTGGGCTGCGAAGTAAGTCCCTTTGCTGGGTTGTAGCTCAGGACGCCGCTCGGATGAGGTTGTGGTCTGTCACTATGTCACTACAGGTAAGTATGTATTCGGTTATCGTCTTTTCTGTCTCCTGAGGGAAAACTGATGTGCACTTCAACTATATATATATATATATATATATATATATATATACATCT
>NW_013547303.1:0-22500 GCF_000499425.1 Eimeria acervulina
CGCACAGCAGCAATCTTCCAGCACATAGAATAAACCCTAAACCCTAAACCCTAAACCCTATAGGCCCCGACCCCTAAGCCCTAAACCCTTCATCCTGAGAAATAAACCTGAGCCTGAGCCTGAGCCCTATCCCCTAAGCCCTAAACCCCCAAACCCTAAACCCTAAACCCTAAACCCTAGACCGTTGTACCTGGAGCTCGTTGCCTGTTTGTTTGTGGAGACCCCCAACAGCGAGAAGATCAAAGAGAAGATCAGCATCGATACAGCAGAAGGAGACAGAGACAGCAGCATCTGCATTTTGTTGTTTATTTAAAAGAGAAAATAAAGAAGAAATAAAGCGAGGGACTGCACCCCGGTCAGAGTAGCTGTCGCTGTCTCCAAATATAGTGTACGTCTTCCCAGCACCCGTCTGCATCATAAACCCTAAACCCTAAACCCTAAACCCTAAACACTAGGTTTTGAAAGGGACATAAAGAGAGAAGGAGACACCAGAGGCAAGGGGCAAATAAAAAGATAGAGACAGAGAAGAGACAGCAGAGACAAAGAAGAGAGGCAAAGAAGAGACTCAAAGAATAGAATCACTTAAAGATACAAACAAAGCGAGTAAAAGATGAGAGAGATAATAAAGAGAGAAAGGAGACAGACGAAAGGAAGAGAGACAGCAAGAAAGAAACAGCAGCAAAAAGACTTAGAGAGACAGTTAGTAAAAGGAGACAGCAGAAAAGAAATAAGGAAGCAGACACATAAGAAGAGACAGATAAAGGAGACACATAAGAAGAGACAGATAAAGGAGACACACAAGAAGAAAGCACAACAAGAGACAGAAAAAGGAGACACAAAAGGAGACACTTACTGACCTGCCCGTACACCAGAACGCTTGCATTGAGCCCCTCTAAGGCTTCCTCAGCAAGAGAAGAGAGAGCAGACTTATAAACAGCTTCTTGCGATGCATTAACAAAGACAGCGTGAAACTTTACTAATAAGCTGTCTCCTCGAGAGAGACACTTTACGCCTGCAGTATTTCTATCGCAATCGAGTGTATAGACATCGCTAGCAAAGACAGAGACAGGGCGAGCCCTTAAGAAGGCCCGCACCTGCTGGCTGCCCCCCATTCTCTTTTGTCTCCTTTTATTTGTCCCCGTTGATCTGTCTCCTTTTATCTGTCTCCTTTTATCTGTCTCCTCTTATCTGTCTCCTTTTATCTGTCTCCTCTTATCTGTCTCCTTTTATCTGTCTCCTTTTATCTGTCCCCTTTTATCTGTCCCTTCTTTTATCTGTCTCCCCTCTTCTGTCTCCTTTTATGTGTCTCCTTTTAGCTGTCTCCTTTTATGTGTCTCCTTTTAGCTGTCTCCTTTTGTCTCCTCTTCAAGACTAAGAGAGCCTTTTCCTTTCAGCGTTTTCTGCTTTTTTTTCAATATATAACTGAGGCCTCTACCTGTCGCTATTCTTGAGGTGTATGTACACCCCAAATCTCCAAACCCTAAACCCTAAACCCTAAACCCTAAACCTTAAACCATAAAGTCACATCAGCTGCAGACGTAGGAAGACCCGCTTCTGTTTTCAGGCCCTAAACCCTAAACTCTAAACCCTAAACCCTAAACCCTAAACCCTGCTCGACGCCATGAGGCCCTTGGGGGTCTGCAGCGCCTAGCCGTCCCCCTAAAGAGGAAGGCAGCAGAAAACAAAGAAAAAAATATATTTTTATAAATCTTTTTGAATTAATTTATCTAAACCCTTTAAACACATTTAACAAACATACTCAATAGAACCAAACCGAGCAGCTGGGGCCCTCAGGGACCTCCGGGGGCCCCCCGACGAGGCCCCTAGGGTTTAGGGTTTAGGGTTTAGGGTTTAGGAGATATTGGAGCCTCATCGCTACCCCATAGAGATCCATAATTCAAAAACGTAAGGGATTTCCAAAAAAATTAGGGTTTAGGGTTTAGGGTTTAGGGTTTAGGGTTTGCTCCGCACGGGTCACCTCAAGGGTGTCTCCTCCTAGGGTCACCTCGACACAACAGCAGCGGCAACAGCAGCAGCAGCAGCAGCAGCAGCAGTAGCAGCAGCAGCACAATGGATAGCCAAAAAACACTCGGACCTCAGAGGGGCCCCCGTTCAACAGGGGCCCCCTCTGATTCTCTTCGCTCTCCCCCTTCCGGTATGTTGACAGACACCTTAGTTAGGGGGGCCCCCAATAGGGGCCCCCTGTTGATTGGGGGCCCTTAGTTGAACTCCTTTAAACCCCGCATGCAGCCTTCTAGGGGGCCCCTATAGGGGGCCCCCTTAAGGGCCCCCCATAGAAAACACCGCTAGGGGGCCCCTCTAAGGGAGCACCCCCAAAGAGATCTATGGGGTTCTAAGGGAGGGGCTGGGGGCCCCCAAAGGGGTTCTTTTAGAAGGGACCCTATTAGGGGCCCCTTCAGGGGGGCCCCTATAAGGGGTTCTTTTAGAAGGGCCCCTATAAGGGGGCCTCTTAGGGGGGCCCTTTTACGAGGCACTTTTAGGGGGGCCCCCTCAAACGGGCCCCTTTAGGAAGCCCCCACTATGGGGCCCCATTAGGGGGCCCCCACCCCGGGGCCCCATTAGGGGGCCCCCACTCCGGGGCCCCATTAGGGGGCCCCCTATAAGGGGTCCCTTCAGCGGGGCCCTTAAGTAAGGGGCCGTTTGATGAGGGCCCCTATAAGGGGGCCCCCTTAGAGGTTAGATAGGGGCCCCTGTGGGTGTTTGTTTGTATGGCGTCAGGTAACGTAGGCCCCTCCTTTCGTGGGGTTGTTTATGGGCCCTTGACTTCGTTTTCTTCGCAAAAGCAGTGCAAAGTGAGGGCCCCCAGGGCCCCTAGGGGCCCCCTTTTATACTCTCTAGAGACAATTTATTTGCTTGCTGCTGCTGCTGTTGGTGGTGTTGTTGTTGCTGTTGCTGCTGGTGTTGCTATGTTGTTGCTGTTGCTGCTCTTGCTGCTGTGCTGTTGCTGGGGATCCCCCCAAGGAGACCCCCAGGGGCCCCTTCAGGAGGCCCCCAGGGGCCCCTTCAGGGGGCCCCCAGGGGCCCCCTTTAGCTGTTATGTTTGTCTGTTTAGGGGAGGAGAGACGGAGACAGCAGAATATTTCTTTTTGTGTTTGTATGCAGCAATGGTGCAGCAAGAATAATAGCATATGCAGGGGGGCCCTGGCCCCACATGTCGAGGAGTTGAGGGCCCCCGAGAGGGAGGGCCTTCTTAGGATGATTGCTGCTAAGCACAAGGGTTAGTTAAAACCCTAAACCCTAAACCCTAAACCCTAGATCCGGTTGCATGGTGCTGCTGTGTTGTGCTAGAAAACAAAATTATGTCTCTCTTCGCTGCCTGTCTCCTTCTTATTTAGGGTTTGCCTCTCCTATGTTAGTTATAATAAGAATAAATAATAAATAATAATAATGATAATAAATAATAATTTATTTCTTTTATTTATTCTATTTCTTTTGTCTCTTTTGCCGCCTTTATTTTATTGATTTTATTTCTTCTGTCTCCTTTATTTATTTTATTTTATTAATTTTATTTCTTCTGTCTCCTTTATTTATTTTATTTATTCTGTCTCCTTTATTTATTTTATTTTATTTCTTCTGCATGTAGATAAGGGCCCCTTTGACCCTATCAGAGGGACTTGGCGTTTATCTAAGGGGCATCTAGAGGGGCCCCCTCCCGAAGATGCTGTGGGGGCCCCCCGCATTGTTGCATACCGCACAAGGCCAGACCTCTCAATACCAAGTAAAAGCTGCTGCTGATGCTGCTGCTGATGCTGCTGGTGCTGATGCTGGTGCTGTTGGTGGTGATGATCCTGCTGCAGCCGCTGCTCCTGCTGCCGTCGCTCATACTGGTGCTGCTGATGCTGCTCTTGCTGCTGATGCTGCTGCTGCTGATTGGCTACTGCTGCTGTTGTTGTTGGTGTTTCTGCCTATGTCTTCCTGCTGCTGCTGCTGCTCCTACTGCTACTGCTACTGCTACTGCTGCTGCTGCTGTGCATGCATCCTTGCTTGTTGTATTGAGGTGTACGTACACTGCACAGGGGATCACTACAACCCTGGGTTTGCTAGAAATATCTTTGGTGGCTTCTTCACTGCCTAGGGGCCCCCGTAAAGGCCCCTTGGGGGCCCCCTTAAAGGGGCCCTTGGGGGCCCCCAAAAGGGGCCTTTGAAGGCCCCCTTAGAGGGGCCCTTGGGGTCCCCTCTAATAAGGCCCTTGGGGGTCCCCCATCCGCAAGAGGAATGACTAAGGTATGATCAGAGACAGAGGGGCCCCTACGGGGGGCCCCCGAAGGATCCCTTGGGCGTGTCGGGGGCCCCTAGGGGCCCCACTTGTGGGCCCCTCTTTGGGGGCCCCTTTTTGGGGCCCCCCCTTTTAGGGGCCCCTCTTGGGGGCCCTTTTTAGGGGCCCCTCTTGGGGGCCCTCTTTAGGGGCCCCTCTTGGGGACCCTCCTTAGGGGCCCATCTTGGGGTCCCTTTTTATAGGGGCCCCTCTTGGGGGGCCCCCTTTGGGGCCCTCAAGCGTCAACAGGGCGGGGGGCCCCCCGCGAGCTCGGGGGGCCCCTCGAAGCGATGGGGGTTTGGTGTTTGCTGGGCGGCGCTGCAGTGCGAGCAGCAAAAAGAGACAAAGACGAAAGGAGACAGCAGGAGACAGATGGAGAGACAGACGAAGAGGAAGGAGACACCAGGAAGAAGAAGAGACAAATAGTTAAAATAAAAACAAAAAAGAGACAGACAAAGAGACAGTTCAGATGCACCAAAACAAATCCAAAAAAGAAGAGACAGAGACACAAAAAAAGGAGACAGAAGAAATACAAAGCGGGGAAGCAACAAGATATATATATATATATAGGCACAATAAAGAGACACCGCGTTAATCGGAGCAGCAGCAGCAGCAGCAACAATTGCTGCAGCAGCACCACCAATTGCAACAGCAACAGCAGCAACAGCAGCAGCAATTGCAGCAGCAGCAGCAGCAGCAGTTGCTGCTCACATGTCTGCTGCTTCTTGGGTTAGTTGTCTTATTCGAACTGCATTGGCCCTCTCCTCAGCCCCCAAAGACAGCAGCAGGCTATCCACCCTAAACCTGCAGCAGCAGCAGCAGCAGCAGCAACAGCAGCAATTGAAGCAGCAGCAGCACACAAAGACAGAGTAGACACACATACGCACCAAGCGCACTATCACACCTGCAGGCAGAGACAAGAGGGGCCCCCAGGGGCCCCCGTGCGGACCCCAAGGGAGGCTGGGGGCCCCTGGAAGGTAGCGGTGGGGGCCCCTCGCTTGCGCAGATAACAAAGGAGACAAAGGAGACAGAAGAGACAAAGGAGACAGCCAAAAGAGACAAAGGAGACAGACAAAAGAGACAGCAGAGATGAAAGAAATCAAAGAGACAAAAAACAAAGAAGAGACAGTGAAGAGACACAAGAGACAACTAACCTGCTGTCGATAGGGAGGGCCTCCTCCTCGGGTACGGGGTACAGGCACCAGGTGGGAGCTGCATAGACACTCCAAATCCTAAGACAATAAACAGACACATCAAAACTAATAAACGCTACACTAAATACAACAGAGCCAGCAGCAAACCTGCAGCAGCAGCAGCAACAGCAGCAGCAACAACAGCAGTAGCAGCGACAGCAGTAGCAGCAACAACAGTAGCAGCAGCAGCAGAAGCAGCATACCAGCAGCAGCAGCAACAGAAGCAGCACAGCAGCAGCAGCACAGGAGCAGCAGCAGCAACAGCAGCAGCAGCAGCATAGACAGATTCACTCCTCATCGTTCCAGTAGAGCCTATCTGTATAAGACCCCGTTATAATAGCCAGAGGCTTTGGGGGCCCCTTGGGCCCCTCCGTCTCTTTGTCTCCTCCTTGCTGGGGGCCCCCTGTCTCCTTGTCTCCTTCTTGCTGGGGGCCCCCTGTCTCATTGTCTCCTTCTTGCTGGGGGCCCCCTGTCTCCTTGTCTCCTTCTTGCTGGGGGCCCCCTTTCTCTTTGTCTCCTTCTTGCTGGGAGCCCCCAGGAAGCACCAACCCAAATACTTCATCACGTGGGGGCCCCCCTTGAGGGGCCCCCTTTAGAGTATCTCCTGCTAGTGAGAGGGTACAGCGCATATGGGGGCCCTCAACAATAAGGGGCCCCTCCCAGAAGAAGACACGGGGGCCCCATAAGAGGCCCTGAATATGCAGCTGAGGTATAGAAAAGGAGACAGTCTCCTTTTTATAGAAACAGACATTCACTCGGCCTTCAACTATAACTGTGCATGCATTTTGCTGCAGCAGCAACACCACACAAACAACAAACAAAACAAACAAAATCAAAACACAGGGGGCCCCCGTATACAACAATAAACGTACCCTTACGGGCCCCCCCCACTTTAAGGGGCCCCCCCATGGGGCCCCCCATTTGGTGGGGCCTCCTTAAAGGGTCCACTACTTGGGGGGCCCCCCCTTCTTTAAGGGGCCCCCTTCTGGGGGCCCCACTCTTTAAGGTACTCCCTTCTGGGGGCCCCCACTTGGCCTTTTTAAAGGCCTCACTACTTGTGGTGCCCCCCAAGGGGGGCACCACAAGTAGAGTAGTGGGGGCCCCCTGAGGGGGCCCCTAGGAACAGGGCGGCCCCCTCTTTTCAAGGGGCCCCCTGAGGGGGCCCCTTGAAGGGGTATAATAAGAGCAGCCCCAATAAAGATTTGCTACGAAGAGACTGCATGCAGATTCACTAAAAGAACTAAAAAATAAAAAGAGGGGCCCCTTCTTACCAGGTACTTCACTGAAAAAGAAAGATGACCCCACACTTGTTGAAGGGCCCCCGGGCTTGTAAGACAAAACAGGGTACTGGGGGGCCCCACACCCGTCTGCTCCACGTACACCAGCCAGCCCCCTTGGGGGCCCCCTAGGGGGGCCCCCTTGGGGGGCCCCTGAGGCGCCTGCAAATGACCCTGAAATGTCTCCCCTAAGAGGGCAGCCAGAGGCGGAGCCTGCCAGCATCCTGTTGAAGCCACACAAACCCTAAGCCCTAAACCCTAAACCCTAAACCCTAAACCCTAGACCTTGAGGGAAATACTGAATCTTCAGAATGCGGTGTAGGAGCAGCAGCTGCCACTGAGTTAAGAACACCAGCAGCAGCAGCAGCAACAGCAGCAGCAGCAACAGCAGCAGACCTCTGTGCAGAATGGAGAGAGCGAATGCTAGGGTTGCTTTAAACCTCTCAAGGGGGCCCCCCTCAGCTGCTGTCTGTATAATGGGGGGCCCCTGAGCCATGCACTCTGGCAGCAGCAGCAGCACCGATGAGGGCCGCAGCAGACCGATAGGCAGCAGCTGATTCGGAGGAAGCGGGAGGCCTGCAATAAACCCTAAACCCTAAACCCTAAACCCTAAACCCTAAACCCTAGACCCTAGGTTCTACTATACACCAAACCGTAGAGTCTAAACCCTAAACACCGAAACATAGACCCTAAACCCTTGATGATAAACCGCAAACCCTAAATGCTACAGGGGAAACCCTAAACCCTAAACCCTAGGTGATGCAGGCTAGACGCTGAGCCCCAAAGAAGAGGTTTAGGGTTTAGGGGTTAATAATATACCTCTGGGGATGTCTGCGCGCTGCCGCTGCAGCAGCTGCAGCAGGAGGGCCCTCTGCTTATACAGCACCTCCGACTCTTCTTGCATGAGGGCCCCCCGGGGCCCCCTCCTCCATCCTACCAGCGGAAGTGGCCTGAGAGCAGCAGCAGCAGCAGCAACAACAACAACAATAGTAGCAGCAGCAGTAGTAGTAGTGGTAGCAGCAGCAGTAGTAGTAGTGGTAGCAGCAGCAGCAGCAGCGCTAGCGAAACACAAGCCCATTCCCTGCTGCTGCTGCTGTTGTTCCTGCTGTTGCTGCTGCATCTGCTGCTGTTGCTGCTGTTGCTGCTGTTGTTGCTGCTGCTGCTACCTGCTCATTATGTCTTTATAACGCTGCCTTCCCCGCTGCTGTGCCAACGTCTTCGCCTGGGGGCCCCCAAGGGCCCCCTGAATTCTATAAAACTCTGCGAGGGGCCCCTCATACTCCCAGGGGCCCCTTGGTGCGTATAAGCCGCTAAGAGGGGCCCCCAGGGTCCCTTCTTCTGAGCTTATCTGTACATACACAACGCACCCACCAATCTAAGACGTAAGCCCCCCGTCTGGGGGCCCCAGAAGCCCCCCTCAGATGGGTGTTGGCTTCTATTGATGTTCATGTAGGGCCCTAGGGGCGACCCTAGGGGCCCCTAGGGCCCCCTTGTTAGAAGGTGGTGCTGCATAGCTGCACTAAAGGAGAGAATAGGGAGCACTGAGCTTACAGGATAAAGGGGGCCCCTCATGGGGGCCCCCTTGGCGAAGTTGTAGAGGGTACTGCCGGAAGAGAGGCCCCTGAGGGCCCCCAGTTGGCTAAGGAGACACTTAAGAGTTGTCTGCGCCTTCTGCTGTGTAAGAAAGGCCTCCAACCAAAGGGGGGCCCCCGGGGGCCCCCACCGCAGAGACCCAACCCACACCACAAGACAGGGGCCCCCCTCCGTGCTGACGATGCATGCAGGGGGGCCCCCCAGAGTAGGGCCCCCTACAGGGGGCCCCCCATTGAGGGGGCCCCCCTCCACAGCAGACTCTAAAGGGCCCCCTTTATGCAACGAAGGCATAGACGGCAAACCCTCGACTGCGCTGCAGCAACCGGGGGCCCCCGCAGCAGCAGCATCACCAGAGGAGACAGAGAGGGGGCCCTTAAAATCAAATAGAGGAGACACTTGGAATCGAAGAGACGCCAGACACCAGTCGTCTTGCTGCTGCTGCTGCTGCTGCTGCTGCAGCTGCAGCAGCAGCAGCTGCAGCTGTTTGATTTGATGGTGTCCCTTTATAAGGTAGTTGTCTGGGCTGTGGGGTAGAGGAGTAATGAAGAGGGCCTCAAACCCCTTAACATCGGGGGGGGCCCCTTGGGGGCCCCCTATTGCCAGGGTTTGCAGCAAACTATTAGGGGCCCCTGCTCTAAACAGGGTACAGAGCCACCTTCTAAGCCACCCCGATATTGTCGTAGCTGCTGGGGGCCCCGGGGGGCCCCCTTGGGGGGCCCCTGAGCCCTCCTCACTGTCTAGAGGCAAAGGAGACAGTTGAGAGAAGAGCAGGTACCCACCCCCTTCAGCAGAGACACACCAGGAGACACGGCGCATGCGAAGGGGCCCCCAATGGGGGCCCCCCAAGGCCAATAGAAGGGCCCCCAGGCATCCAGATAGGGCATACCCTCCCCACCCGAGAAGCAGCAGCAGCGGCTGCTGCAGCTGTTGCAGCAGCCGCAGCACCTTCAGCAGCAAGTGCTTAGCTGCAGCAAATGGTCTGCAGCTCCAGGGCGACGCCCGCCGATGACGGTGGTGGTGCTGCTGCTGCTGTTGTTGCTGTTGTTGCTGCTGCTGCTGCTGCTGCCACCGCTGCATGAGGGGCGCCGCCAGCCTAGCAGCAGCAGCACACAGTCTAGGGGCCCCTCTTTTAAAGGCCCAGCAGCAAAGAGAGGGTACAGCTGAAGGGTCCTGCAGCAGCAGCTCCAGGGGCCTCAGGGCCTCCGTGTTCTCTATTAAGAAGGGGCCCCCAGCAGCCAACAGCGAAGCGTCAGGGGGGCCCCCCTCTGCTGCTGCAGCAAACAGATTCACACAATACCGCAAACACCAACAGGGAACAGCCTTTAGATGTATATATATATATATATATATTATATATTTTATATAAACATATATATTTCTATATCTCATATATATATCTTATATTAATATATACATATATATATTATATATATAGATCTGCATACATAATATATATATATATATATATATATATTATATAAATATATAATATGGATAATATATATTGACAGGTATATACATACGCATATGCATGCATGTTCATAAGACTATACATAAACATGCTTGTACATCTATATATACACATATATATAGACAGATAGATATATTATATATATATACTATATATATATGTATTGATATTTTTTACATACACATATATGTATTGACGTATATATATATATATATATATATGTATATGCATATGTGTATATATGTTTGTAAGCATATCAGATCTATTTGAACATATACATGTACAATATATATATATATATATATATATATATATATATATTATGCATACATATATATACTTATCATAGATACACGCATATTATATATATATATATATATATTCTCACTGTTGGCATCCGGGTGTATCCCGCAGAGCAGCACGGAGCCAGGGGGCCCCTCTGCTAGGCATGCAGCCTTCAGCAGCGGGGGGGGCCCCTGGGGGCCCCCTTGTCTCTGGGGGCCCCTCTGGCGGGGAAGCAGAGCTAAGACCCAGAGGGCTCCCCACAGCAGCACCACAGCAGCAGCAGCAGCTGCTGCTGCTGCTGCAACTGCACCAGCAGCAGCAGGAACGCCGCTCTTGAAAGCTTCAAGCAGCAGGAAAGGGGCCCCCAAGAACCTATGCAGGGGCCCCCAGGGGGCCCCCTCGTGGGGGCCCCCCTCAAACCCAGGGGCCCCCAAGGTGAGAGATTTTATTATAATTAAGAGCATATGCAGCAGAATAAAGAAGGCAGAGAAGAGGCTGCTGCAGCAGCACGCCACGCAGGCAGCAGAGAGCAGCAGCAGCAGCAGAGATAGAGAAAGGGCCCCCACTACGGCGGCTGCAAGCACACACACACAAACTAAACCCTAAACCCTAAACCCTAAACCCTAAAACCCCAAACTTTAAACCCTAAACCCTGAATTCTAAACCCCAAAAACCCTAAACCCTCAACCCTAAAACCCTAAACCCTAAACCCTAAATTCTAAACCCTAATCCCTAAGACCCTAGACCCTAAACCCTATAAAGGTAAGAACGTACCTTCAGAAGCCAGCGATTGTCTGCATTCTTCTTCTGTCTCCTCTTCAAGAACATCGGAAAGGGTTTTCTTTGGGGCCCCCATGGGGGCCCTCATTCGAAGGGGCCCCCCAACTGGGGGCCCCTTCTCTTTGCGTCTTGCAACCCCCATCAGCGCCATATGGGGGGCCCCCAAACCCTCACCAACGAAGCAGCAACTGCGACGGCATCGCCTCGTTAGGCCTCTTAAAGCTTCCTTTAGGGGCCCCTGCAGCAGCAGCAACAGCAGCAGGTGCAGCAGCACCAGCAGATGCAGCAACAGCAGCTAGCTGGCTGGGATGCCTCCGATTTGCAGAGCAAGAGAGGAAAAGGACAAGCAGCAGCAGCAGCAGCAGCAGCAGCAGCAGATGCAGCAATAACAGCAGCAGCAACAGCAGCAGCAACAGGACGTCCCTCACCTTCAACTGCGCCAGCTGCTGCTGCGTCTTGTCCCCCGCCTGCAGCAGCAGCAGATTTGCAAGCGCATGAGGTATACCCGTCACAACAGTATGGGGGCCCCTTTGGGGGGCCCCCAGGGGCCCCTCTGGGGGCCCCTACAGTCTCCTTCGGGGGCCCCAGTTTGCTGCCCAGGCAGCAGAGACAGCGAAGCAGCAAAGGGCCCTTTAAAACCCTCAGAGCTGCAAGCTGGGGTATATCATAAAGGAGACAGCAAAAGAGACAAAAAAGGAGGCAGCAAAGGAGACAGCAAAAGAGACAGTTAGAGAGGGATTCATGTGCTTCCTTACCGCCTCGACGTTGCCGGTAGCACCAAGCATTGGAGAGCTGCTGTCTCTGCAGCAGCAGCAGCAGCAACAACAACAGCAACAGCAACAAACGCAGCAGCAGCAACAGCAGCAGAATGTGCTCATTTCAAGGAGACAGAAGCACCCCCTCAACTGTGTAGAGACAGCAACTTGTGCAGAAAGGGGGCCCCTCAATACCTGGCATACTTGGCGTGCCCTCCTGCAGCAACTGTTGTTGCTGCTGCTGCTGCAGCTGCAGCAGCAGCAGCAGCAGCAGTATCAGCACTCCCAGAAGCAGCAGCAGCAGCAGCAGCAGCAGGAGTCGGTACTGGAGGCTCTTCATGCGAACAAGACACACTCCCACTACTGATCTCCCCCTGGGGGGCCCCCTGGGGGGCCCCCACGGGGGCCCCTATTGGCATATTTTGGGTACTATCATTGATGTGTGCACTTTGGGGGGCCCCCATGGAAGAGGGGTGGGGGGCCCCTAAGGAATCAGGGGGGCCCCCAGGGGCCCCCACAGAAGAATAAGAAGCAGCTCGTGCATAGCCTTGAAGGTCCGAAGAGCTGTCAGTTAAACAAGTGCTGCTGCAGCTGCTGCTGCTGTTGCTGTTGCTGCTGCTGCTGTCCATCGCTGCTGCTGCTTCACGCACAGCCGACAGCCAGGCCCGAGACTCCTCCTCGTTACCGCCGCTGAGACAAACCACATCGTAAACCCTAAACCCTAAACCCTAAACCATAAACCCTAAACCCTAAACCCTAAATCATAAATCATAAACCCTAAACCCTAAACCCTAAACCCTCAGACCTGAGGAATATGCGCCTCTTAGACGCGGTCTCCACGTAGAAGGCAAAGGGCTTCTCGATAACTTCAGGGGCCCAGCCCGCCTGAACGCAAACCCTAAACCCTAAACCCTAAACCCTAAACCCTAAACCCTGCAGTCTACGGGTGGGGGAGATGCTTTCTTCCTCCTTCAGCAGGAGGCCCCGTTATATAAATAATAATCTAACACAGCAACGCCCCAAGCAGCAACAGCAGCAGCATCAGAATCAGCAGAAGCGCTAGCAGCAGCATTAGAACTAGCAGCAACAGCATAAGCATTAGCAGCAGCATCAACCACAGCAGCAGCAGCAACGGTGGCATTAGCAGTAGCAGGGACAGCAGTACTGGCATCAGCAGTGGCAACAGCAGCATCAGGAACAGCAGCACTAGCAGCAGCATAAGCAGCAGCGCTAGCAGCAACAGCATCGGCCACGTCAGCATTAGCATCAGCAGCATTAGCAGCAGCATTATGATCAACCGCAGCAGCAACACTAGGAACAGCAGCACTAGCAACGACCGCTGCGCAGCACTAGCAACAGCAGCCCCAGCAACGTAAAAAGCAGCAGCAGCAACAGCCCCAGCAGCGTGAGCAGCAGCAGCAGCAGCAACAGCAGCACCCCCAGACGCAAAAGCAGCAGCAGCTGCCCCAGAAGCATAAGCAGCAGCAGCAGCCCCATCAGCGTAAACAGCAGCAACAGCAGAACTCCGAGCACCGTAAGCAGCAGCAACAGCAGCAGTCCGAGCACCGTAAGCAGCAGCAGCTGCAGCAGCCCCAGCAAGCAGCAGCAGCAGCAGCAGCAGCAGCATAAGCAGCACCTTTGCGCCAGACAAGTTGAATATTTGTTTTGCCCTTGGGTCTCTGGGGTCGTCGAAGTACTGCAGCCGACCGCCCCGCAGCAAACAGTAACGCAGATGCCAGCGGCTGCTCCACAGTCCATCACCTGCAGCAGCAGCAGCAGCAGCAGCAGCAGCGAAAGCAGAAGCAGCAGTTCACGCAACAGCATACGCAGCAGGAGAAGTAACAGCACATGCAACAGAGTACACAGAAGCAGCAACAGCAGCAAATACAACAACAGCATACGCCACAGCATAAGCAGCAGCAGCAGCAGCAGACCCTGAGGCAGGAAATCCAAAAGCAGCAGCAGCAGCAACAGCAGCAGCAGCAACAGCAGCAGCAGCAACAGGAGAGTCAAGGTGTACCAAGCTTTTCTAGATAGCCATGCTTCACGGGGCCCTCGCGTTTGAGGGCAGACTGGGAAATGCCTGAGGGCTCGCGAGATATCCTCCCCTGCTGCTGCTGCTGCTGCTGCTGCTGCTGCTGCTGTGGCTGCGGCGCCTTGACAAGGCTTTGCTGCAGCCGCTGCAGCAATGCAACGCTGCGTGGGGACAGCTGCAGCGGCAGCAACCGGAAGCCCGTGTACACCGCAGAGTCACTTAAAACTGCTTCAATGTTTGAGGGGGCCCCCTTAGGGGCCCCCCGACCTCCTGCTAGGGGCCTCCCGTCAACGCTATCTTCAGAATCTGAAGAGGAGACAGATGCTGCCTGTTCCTCAGGAGTAGCTGGGGAGGGGCCCCCAGAGGGGCCCCCCTCGGGGGCCCCCATGGGGGCCCCTGCGGGGGCCCCCTGCTGTTGGGGGGCCCCCGAGGCGTCGCGTGAAAGAGAAGATAAAACAGCCAGCTGCTCTCTGACGTCTTCTTCAAATGCACGAACTTCTTCTAGAGACAGGTCGTACCTGAGCCCCAAACCCTAAACCCTAAACCCTAAACCCTAAACCCTGGGCAATGAGATCTTAAAATGCTTATGAAGCCTCTCTCCGGGGTGCATTGGGGTGTTTGTACTTGGTGTGTATGTGCTTTGCTGCATCGTTCGCTGTTGCTATTCCTGCTGCTGCTGCTGCTGCTGCTGCTATATGCTATGCATGCAGATGCCTCACCACCTGTCTATACACCGCACGGCTCTGCGATGGTAGTGCAGCAGCTGCTGCCTCATTGCAGCCACAACCCAACTTTCTATTCTCCCTGAGACGATCCCGAAGTAAGGGAAGTCGACCTGAAAGCATTTATAACAAGTCATCAGAGGGTACGCCGGTACCAGCATAGGGGGCCCCAAGGGGGCCCCCCCCAAGGGGCCCCCAAGGGGGCTCCCCATGGAGGCCCCCTCACGCGCCTCAGAGGTACCTGAGGGGGCCCCCTCAGGCCCGCAACCCACGCTAGATACAGAGGGGGTACCATCTTCAGCAGCAGCAGCAGGTGCTGCTGATACTGCTGCTGCTGCAGCAGAAGCAGCAGAAGGCACTTCTTCAGATTCAGTAAGCCCCTCATTTATCTTTGGGGGCCCCTCCTCAGTTATATTAACTTGGCTATCAAAATCATTCTTCTTATCATCTCCCATGGGGCCCCCTAAGGGGGCCCCATCGGTCTCCCCATTATTATTCGGGCCTATGGGGGCCCCTATGGGGCCCCCTCTTGGGGCCCCTATGGGGGCCCCTCTGGGGGCCCCCCTGGGGCCCCCACGAGGCTTACGGGGGGCCCTTGGGGCCCTTGGGGGTACTTGAGGGACATTAGTATACCAATCAGATGTAAGGGGGCCAAACTGAGCCTTCTCTGAGCGCCAAGTGCGGAAGTCTTCAGAGGGAGACACCTAAAATGAAGATAAAGAGATAGGCAGATATATATATATATATATAGATATATAGTTATATAGGTATAGGTATAGATATAGATATAGATATAGACATATAGATATAGATATAGATGTATATATAGATATAGATGTAGATATAGATATGGATATAGATATAGATAAGGAGACAGAGACAGAGATAGAGACAGAGATAGAGATAGAGTGATAGAGAGACAGATCTAAACAAAGAAAAGCAAACAGAAAGGAAGGGGAAAAGGAGACAGAAAGATAAAGATACAGATATATATATATATATATATGTATATATATACATAAACAAATATGTATATATCTATATATATATAGATATATATATATATGTATGTATATATATATATATATAAACAAATATGTATATATCTATATATATATAGATATATATATATCTATATATATTTATATATATACATTGCTGATAGAGTGAGAGAGATAGAAGGAGACAGAGAAAGATAAAGATAGAGACAGAAAAATAAATAGATAGATAAAGATACAAATAGAGAGACAGAGATAGAGATAAAAAGATAAACAAATATACAGATATGAAGATAGAGATATAGAGACAGATAAAGAGATAAAGATGCAATGACACTGAGATAGAGACAGAAGCAGAGAGGGACAGAAACAATAAAAACAGAGACAGTGCGAAATGCTTGAGAAAGAGACAGAAAGAGACAGAGGGAGAGACGGAGAGACAGTAGAGTGTACAGACAGAGACAGAGACAGAGACAGCGATAAAGAGACAAAGAGAGACTAACAGAGACAAAGAGAGACTAACAGAGACAAACAGAGACAAAGAGAGACAAACAAAGAGAGACTAACAGAGACAAAGAGAGACAGGGACAGAGACAAGGAGAGACAGGGACGGAGACGAAGAGAGACAGAGACAGAGACAAAGAGAGACAAACAGAGACAGAGACAAAGAGAGACAGAGACAAAGAGAGACAAAGAGAGACAGAGACAAAGAGAGACAAAGAGAGACAAAGAGAGACAAAGAGAGACAAAGAGAGACAAACGGAGACAAAGAGAGACACTTCGGTATACCCCAGGATCATTGACTATGTCTATTATATCAATCTTCCTCCGACGCAGGGCCTCAGGAGACAAATTGGTAGCCTGCAGCGCAGCACACACAGCAGCAGTAGCAGCAGCTGCTGCTGCTACTAGCAGCAACAGCAGCAACAGAGAAGCAGCAGAAGGAGCAGCAGCACTAATAGCAGCAGCAACAATGCCAGCAGAGGAGCAGCAGCAGCAGCAACAGCAACAGAGCAGCCGCTGCAGCAACACCAGCGCCAGCCAAAAACAGCAGCACAGCAGCAGCGGCAGCAGCAGCAGCAGCAGCATCTGCAGCAGATCAAACCCACGTTGTCCTCTGTACAGACACCCGATACATGATTACTCGTAATCGATATCTTCGCCTTCGAAAACTTCTCCGACTTGGCACACACCCACAAACCCTAAACCCTAAACCCTAAACCCTAAAAACCCTAAACCCTAAACCCTAAACCCTAAACCCTAGAAGGAGTATACGAGAAGCACCCAACGGCCCCCTTACCTCGTACTCCGTCCGCAGACGCGGATAGGCATTCCATCTGAACAAACACACGCCACATACACCAACTCTAAACCCTAAACCCTAAACCCTAAACCCTAGACCCTAAACCCTCACACCCAGCATGACACCAGTAAACGCAAACCCTAAACCCTAAACCCTAAGCGGAAGACCCCAATGCTCTCCCCCCCCAAACACTCCAACTCCACAGCCTAAACCCTGAACCTTAAACCCTAAGACTCTAAACCCTAAACCCTAAACCCTAAACCCTAAACCCTAAAACGTACGACTTTTCTTCAAAGGCGCAACTCCCGCGGTCAACGAACTTCAGAAGCCATCCCGGCAGTTTACTGCAAACAAACCCTAACCCCAAACCCCTCAACCCTAAACCCTAAACCCTAAACCCTCAAAAACTTAGCGTCTAAGCCTCGAACCCTAAATAAACGCAGTGCTAAGCGCTCAGTACGACAAACAAAAAACAAAAAGAATGCGATGGCGCCCCCAAAGGCCCTTATCCTGTTCTTAGTAATAATGTTACAACTCCCTTTGAGGGTTTAGGGTTTAGGGTTTAGGGTTTGGCGGACTCCGCAATGTCAATACGCTTGTGGGTATACTGCCCCTGTTCACCGTTGTTGCAGTAATCTTCCGATTTAAGAATTTGAATTAGGGGGCCCCTCTGGGGGCCCCCTGTCTCCTTCTGAGCCTCCGCTGTCTCTAAAGCAGCGAGAGCTATTAAAAATATCTGACAACGCCGGTACTCCTGCAGCAGCAGCAGCAGCAGCAGCAGCACATGCAGATGCAGCAGGAGCTGTAGCAACAGCAGGCGCAACGGCATCTCCAGCTGCTGCTGCAGCTGCTGCAGCAGCAGGCGCTGTTCCAGCAGCAGCAGCACAGCATGGAATCTGCAGGTGCGGTGCGGTAGCAGCAGCTACAGATGCACCAGCAGCAGCTACAGGTGCAGCAGCAGCAGCAGCAGCTACAGCTACAGCAGCAGCAGCTACAGGTACAGCAGCAGCAGCATCAAATTACCTCCGGAGTGAGCGGCAAGATGAGTCTGAATTCGACGGTTTTCATGTTGCTGCTGCAGCTGCTGCAGCTGCAGCAGCAGCAGAAAGAAGCGGGAGACGCAGGGGGCCCCTGCAGGGTGGGTAGGGGCCCCTTCAGGTAAACCCAGAGGGCCCCCCAGTAGGTCAGCAGCAACTACAAGAGTAAGCCCCTAAAAGAAGTAGAGGAATGCTTAGGGGGTCTCAGGTGTACGCACAGCAGAGCAGCGGCGAAGCAGCAGGAAAGGGGAGGCCTGGGGCCCCCAACGCGACACCTGTAGCTTGGCTAGCTAGCTAGCTATTCAGCTAGCTAGCTAGCTAGATAAGAAGGAGTCAAGGAGAGGGCGGGGGGCCCCTCCCTCTATGCAAGACCACCCCCGTTGCGGCGTATGAATCTGAGGTGTATAGGCAGCTCCCTCTAAAGGAAACAGACTCTGCCTGGCCTTCTTATTATTTCTTGTAGAAGATAAATTATTTTATTCAACTTTAAACAACAGAAACACAAGACATCACCCTTGGGGGCCCCCATGCTCGCTAAGTATGAGGGGGGCCCCCCTCCTGTTGCTGCTCAAGGGGGCCCCCTTCCTCTGCCTTTGTCTGTATGTATATTTCCTATTTTTTTCTATAATTTAAATTACTTAATTTGCAATTATTTATAATCTCTTCATACGCCAAAAAGAGGGGGCCCCCAGGGGCCCCCAGAGGGCCCCCCGACCCTTCTAAGCATACTTAGGGGGGCCCCCTACCTCTGGGTTTATCTCTCCTTGCTGCTCAGGGCCTGTGAGTGGCTGCAGCAAGTTCAGGTGTACGTACACCTGAGGGATGATGTGGTGGTTGCGGCGCGCTAAACCCTAAACCCTAAACCCTAAACCCTAAACACTTCGCCAGTCCCTCAAGCGATTCCTAAATTCAAGTTGCTGTTGCTGCACCTCTTGCTGTCTCCTTTGCTGCTGCCTTATCGCCTGCTGTCTCCTTTGCTGCTGCCTTATCGCCTGCTGTCTCCTTTGCTGCTGCCTTATCTCTTGCTTATTATACAAACAGCAGGAGACAGCTGTCTGTTAAAGGAGAGACAGCTGTCTCTCCACTGGTCCCAATAGGGTTTTAGGGTTTAGGGTTTAGGGTTTAGGGTTTAGAATTTAGCCTTTTAGGTGCTTACTCAGTAAATAATGTTTAAATAGAAGTAATAAATTAAAATGCTAGAAGTAGAGTGCATGCAGCTACAGCGACGGAGAGGTCTCTTGCGGTGTACGTACACCTGAATTTAAAGATACGCATTTGCTGCTCATCTTTTAAAACATTTACAGCAAATAAAAAGTATAAATAAAATATAAGGAGAATAGTCGCCCCCTGAGAGAGCAGCAACAGCAACAGCAGCAGCAGCAACAGCAACAGCAGCAGCAGGGGGCAGCAGAATCATATGAGCTCTGCACAGTCAGCTAGCTATATCATCTAGCTAGCCGTCTCAGTTAGCTAGCTGTAAAAGCTAGCTAGCGGTCTCAGGCAGCTAGCTAGCTAGCCATATTTCTATGCATATATATATACTTGTAATTATATATATATTTATTTATTTATCTGTAAATACACTTGTTATTGTGTTTACACTGATAGCTATATTTAAAAGAGAAGCAAAACAGAACGAACGGTATAAAACAAAAGGAAACAAAACAACAGAAAGGAGGGAAGAAGAAAAGAAAAAATAATAAAATAAATTATAAATAAAATATAAATAAAATATAAATAAAGAAGGACGAGAAAAGAGACAGAAAAACAAAACTCATGCTGCATATGTTGTGCATGTTGTTTCTAACAGTTAATATACAATGTGTTAACCGTAATAAAATTAAAAGCAGACAGAAAAAGAGACAGAGGAAAGGAGACAGAAGAGAGGATATAAAAGAGGAGACACGATAATAGATAAAAGAAGAGACAGAAGAAAGGAGACAGCGGAAAGGAGACAGAAGAAAGGAGACAAAAGAGACATAATAAAGGAGACAGAAAAGAGGAGATAAAGGAAGAGACAGAAAAAGAGTAAGAGACGAGACAGAAGAAAGGAGGCAGAAGAGAGGCGATAAAAGAAGAGACAGAAAAAGAGATAAGAGAAGAGACAGAAGAAAGGAGACAAAAGAGACAAAAGAAAGGAGGCAAAAGAGGCAGAAGAAAGGGGACAAAAAAGAGATGAAAGAAGAGACAGAAGAAAGGAGACAAAAGAGACAGAAGAGGAGACAAAAAGGGAAGGAGAAGCGGCGGGAGAGAAGAATAGAGAAGAAAGGAGACAGACAAAAGGAGACAGACAGAAGGAGACAGACAGAAGGAGACAGACAGAAGGAGACAGACAGGAGAGAGATGAAAGGAGACAAGCAGAAGACAGATAGGAGGAGACAGACACAAGGAGACAGATAAAAAGAGACAGATAAAAGGAAACAAAAGAAGAGACAGGGCCCTGTTCTGTCTCTGTGGCTGTACTTAATAATGCAGAGTTTTTTTCTTTTGTTTTTCTGCTGTGGTTTGTATTTTCGTTGTCTGTCTTTTTCTTTGTTTTGTTTGTTTGCCCTTTGAGATGTACAGGCCGCTATTGTTGCTGTTTTTGTTCTTGTTGAGGGTTTCAGATACACGGCTTAGGGTTTAGGGTTTAGGGTTTAGGGTTTGTGCGGCCCCACGCGCAGGTAGCATAGGTTTTAACAAACTCGAACTAAGGCTTTACGTTCGCACCAGCGGCAAGTGTGCTTTGAAGGTTAATGGTTTAGGGTTTATGGTTTAGGGTCTAGGGTTTGTGGTCTAGGGTTTAGGGTTTAGGGTTTAGGGTTTAGAACTATCAACTGGCTCTAGCTCTATGCGTTAGTGTTCTATGGTTAGCGTTTAGGGTTTAGGGTTTAGGGTTTAGGGCCTGGGGATTGGTGTTGGGGTAAAATCTTTAGTTTTTAGTGTTTATCCATTAGTGTTTAGCAACAAAGGAGCAGGGTTTAGGGTTTAGGGTTTAGGGTTTAGGGTTTAGGGTTTTCGCGACCCCACGCAGGCGGCTCCGACCGGCGGGTAGAGAGAGGAGTAAGGAAAATGCTGGTGAAATAAAAAGTAAGAAAATGTATGCATAGTTCTTTTCTTTATTATTTTAATGTTTATAAATATAACACCAGCAGAGCAGCAATAGCAGCAGCAGCAACAACAACAACAACAACAACCGCAGCAGCAGCAGCGACGGCAGCAGCAGCAGTGGCGGCGGCAGCAGCAGCAGCCCTCCCCGCCGCCTGTGTGATGTACTTCCTGTCGAACAGCTTGTCGCTAAGCACACAGGAAAGATAGATGCTTGTTGTAAGGGTTCAATGCCTAGGGTTTAGGGTTTAGGGCCTAGGGTTTAGGGTTTAGGGTTTAGGGTCTAGGGTTTATGTTTTGCCCAGGTCACCGGTCTGGACCTACTGCGGGACGAACCTTATTCCAATTAAACGGAGCGTTTTAGGGTTTAGGGTTTAGGGTTTAGGGTTTTGGGATAGGGCATAGAGTTTCGGAGCAGGGCTTAGTGTTTAGGGTTTAGGGTTTAGGGTTTAGACCGCGCAGCAGCATAATGGAGAACAAAGCAGAGCGTAGGGTTAACAACAGCAGCCCTTCAGGGGCCCCTGGGGGGCCCCTAGGGGCCCAGAGCAGCAAACCGCTTCAGCAGATCGAGCAGCATAAGAAGGCAGCTGAGCAGCAGCAGGCTGCAGGAACAGCAGCAGCACAGCTACCACCAACAGCAGCAGCATTTGCAGCAGCAGCACGGCAGCAGAAAGGAGATGATGCTGCTGCAGCTGGTGTAAGAACAGCAATTGGGTTCCCAGCAGTTGTAGGAGCAGCACCAGCAGCTGCAGCAGCAGATGAAGCTGCAGAAGCAGCAACAGCAGAAACAACAGCAGCAGCAGAAGCAGCAGCAGCAGAAGAAGAAGCAGCTGAAAGACGCAGCAGGAGACGCCCCACACTAACCCTGGCGGAGCTACCAAAGCGCGTGCTTGATTGCCAGGTCCCCCTTCAAACCCTAAACCCTAAACCCTAAACCCTCGTTTCATATAGAGTTGAGTCAGCGTATATCTGCTGCCTGGTTTGTTATTTGTGGGGTATATTTCTGCATGGTTGCGTGTGTGTATGTGGTCTAGGGTTTAGGGTTTAGGGTTTAGGGTTTAGGGTTTGGTATTATTTTTGTCTGTCTCTTTCTTGCTGCAGTACGCAGTAAGGGGCCCAACTGTCTCCCTTGCACAGGAGCTGTCTCTTCGGCTTGCAAAAGGAGACAGTAATTTGCCCTTTAAGAGATTAATATATGTGAATATCGGAGACCCTCAGGCGCTAGGACAACCCCCTATCTCCTTCTTCAGACAGGCAAACCCTAAACCCTAAACCCTAAACCCTAAACCCTAGTTCTTTCCTCACTCTAGCAAACCCTAAACCCTAAACCCTAAACGCGAGTTCTTTCTTCAGATAGGCAATCAATAAACCCTAGCCATAGGCCGCTCCTCCACAACTCTACACAAGCCTCAGGAGTTTAGGGTTTAGGGTTTAGGGTTTAGGATCCATTAGGGTTTTAGGGTGTTATATTAATTTATAATTAAACAGAGGACCTGTTTATTATTAATATTTTTGCTTTTCTTTAAGTTTATTTAGATAGAAGAGTTGTTTATTATTTATATTTTACTTCTTTTTCTTGCTGTTGTTTGTGTTTATGTAAATAGAAGGCTTGTGTATATATTTATATTTATATTACTATCTTCATCTACATTAATATTAATATTAATATTAATAATAATATTAGTGCT
>NW_013547302.1:0-10000 GCF_000499425.1 Eimeria acervulina
TATATTATATAAATATATATTATATATATATTATATATTATATATTATATATATATATTATATGTATATACACCTGAGGCCTCTGGGTGGAACTGCACAGCGAAGTGGGGCTTCGATCGGTGGGAGATGCCTTCATTGCTGCGGTCGTTTGCGTTGATAAACAAAGGCGTAAAGTCAGCAGGGAGACTGTCTGAATAAAAATAGAGACAAATAAGAGCTGAGGAGACAGCTGCATTGCTGCTGTGATGCTTCATCACATTTAAACAAACACAGAGACACTTAAAAGAAAAAAAAACAAAAAAAAAACAAACAAAACGCTGCTAGAAATGAACCAACAGCACTTATACTCCTCTCAGCAGCAGCAGCAGCAGCAACTGCAGCAGCATATGCACCAGCAACAGCAGATGCAGCAGAAGCAACAAAACACGCACCACCAGATGCAACAGCACATGCATCAGCAGATTCAGCAGCTGCAGCGACAGCAGCAGCAGCAACAGCAGCAGTAGCGACAGCTGCAACAGCAGCAGCAGCGACAGCTGCAACGGCAGCTGCAGCAACAGCAGCAGCAGCAGCAACAGCAGCAGCAGCAGATGCTTCACCTGTATCAACAGCAAAGCCATGGTTTTGTGCAGTAATATAACAGCGCGTCGTTCGCAGGTCTATAGCCGGCTGATTCATGCCTAAGACAAAATAATAAAATAAATAAATAATTAATTAAATAAATTAAATATAATAAAATAAATTAAATAAAATAAAACAAATCAAACATAATAAAACAAATTAAATACAATAAACAAAAATAAAAAATAAAAATAAAAAATAAATATAAAATGAAGCAAAGACAAACACCAACAAACAAACACATAAAAAATAACAAATAAAAAGTAAGACAGTGAAAGAGGAGACAGATAATGAGGAGACAGCAAAGGAGACAGATAATGAAGACGCAGACAAAGAGGAGACAGAAGAAGAAGAGATAGAGACAGAGACAGAGGAGACAGATGATGAGGAGACAGAGACAGAAAGAGAGACAGAGAAAAGGAGACAGAGAAAAAGAAGGAGACAGGAAAAGAGACAAGCAAACAAACAGCACAACGTCAGACCACTCAATGAAGCTGCTTCGCGAGAGAAAACAAATACCCAAAACCGCATGCAGAGCCAGCAGCGGCTCTGCAGCAGCACCAGCTGCTGCAGCAGCAACAACAGCAGCAGCAGATTTAGAAGTGTCTCACCTCTATTCCCGAACTTCATTTTGTATGTCTTTGCCCCTGCAGCAAGGGCTAGCAACTGATTGCCCAGGCAAATGCCAAATATTGGCTGCTCTTGCTTCAGTGCCTTGCTGCAGCAGCAACAGCAGCAGCAGCAGCACAAGCAGTAGGAAGAGCAGCAGCACATGCACAGGTCAGGCGCCAGCTCCACTCAGACACCCCACAAGACAACTTCAGCTGAGGGGCGTGAAGAAAGCCCCCACAAATGGCAGCACCCACAGCAGCAGCAGCAGCAGCAAGATCAGCAGCAAGTGCAGCAGCAGCAGCAGCAGTCTCACGCGATGGTTTTGATAGTTGCTTCACATTTTGTGGGGTCTCCTGGCCCGTTGCTGATGAAGAGACCATCAAACGAATCGTTGCTTATATCGTAATCCCAAGGTACTGCCTGCATGCAAACAGCAGCAGCAGCAGCAACAGAAGTAGCAGCAGCAGCAGCAACAACAATACCGCCAAGAAGCTAGAAGAAAACCCTAGACCCAGAAACCATAGGAGAGCAGCCAGTACCGCAAGAACAGCTAAGCAAGAAGCAGCAGTACCAGCAGCAGCAAACAACGATGGCAACAGCAACAATGCAGCAGCAATGCAGCAGCAGCAGCAGCAGCAGCAGCAGCTACCTTGAGGACTACGTTGCAATCTGGGAAGTTCGAATAGAGGAATTGTCGGTAAATGTTTGTCTTCATGCCGCAGTCGATAGCCAACACTTTCACCTGGTGGCACTGCAGCAGCAGCAGCAGCAGCAGCAGCAGCAGCAGGATGGGCAACAACTGCTGAAGCAGTAGCAGGGCCGCACCTGCGACTGCTGCACTGGTGGCACCAGCAGCAGCAGCACTGCAACAGAACGGGGGCAGCAAAAGGGCAGCAGATACAGCGGCAACCGCAGCAGCAGCAGCAGCAGCAGCAACAGCAGCAGCAGCAGTTGCTGCTGAGGCTTACAGAAGGGTTGACTGGAGAGACAAACACCTGAGGCTCCTTTCGAGAGACTTCAGCAACAAGGTTGCGGGAGTTGGGATCGTCAAGAGGGAGACGACCCGCAGCTGCTTGCAGTGCAGCAGCCCAGGCCTGCAGCTTTGCTGCTCGCTGCGCTCGCTGCTGCAGCAGCAGCAGCAGCTGATCCTGGCAGCTGCAGCGTGATAAGATGCGCCGCACCGAAGGGTGAGACTCCAGGCGAGACTGCAGCGCTGCAACTGCTGCTGCTGCTGCTGCTGACTGCTGCTGCTGCTCCAGCTGCTGCTCCTCCTCCTCTGATAGCACCACCACCTTCCCCAGCATAGTTCCTACCTGTACATACACCCCAACACCCCACACACGCCAGCTACCGTCACTCTTCTTCCTGCTGCTGCTGCTGCTGCTACTGCTGCTGTGGAACGAGCAGCAGCAGCAGCAGCAGCAGCAGAGCTGCAGCCCGAACCTTTGATTCAAGCGCTCCCCCCAAAACAAGAGCGACCCAGCACCCACAGCAGCAGCAGCAGCAGCAGCAGCAGGAACTGCAGCAGCAGCAGCAAGAGCAGCGGGAGCAGTGGGGTTGCTGCTGACCTCTCGGAGGTGTTTGGTGAGGCTTCGGGTGTCTATACCCCACAACGCGGGGACCTGCTGCTCCTGCAGCCAATTGCTGAGGCTGTTCTTCGCTCTCCAATGACTAAGTGCAGCGGGAATATAATCTGCTGCCAGCAAACCACTCACATGCACGCGAGTGCCTTCAAGGTGCAGCGGCAACCCCAGCGCATCCTGCAGCAGCAAACGCAGCAGCAGCAAACGCAGCAGCAGCAAACGCAGCAGCACCAAACGCAGCAGGGTAGCTAACAGCAAATCCACAAATCAATGATAATATGTATGCAGCACCAACAACAGCAGCAGCAGCAGCAAATGCAGCAACACTAAGCAGCAGCAGCATCAGGAAGAGCAGCAACAGCAGCAGCAGTAAGCTCGTATACGCGCTGCAGACTGTTTACCCACACACAACTGCAGCAACTGCAGCAGCAGCAACACACGGAAGCAGCCCATGTTGCACCAGCAGAATCGTATAGCAGCAGCAGCACCAGCAGCAGGAAACCGGCAGCAAACACCAAGCAGCAGCAGCAAAGTGCACAAATACCGCGTCAGCAGCAGCAGCAGCAGGAAGACCAGCAGGAACAGCAGCAGCAAAAACAGCAGCAGCAACAGCAGCAGCAGCAGCAGCAGCAGCAGCAGCAACGCACTGTTTCAAGGGAAGGGACCCCGTAATTTCCAACCAGTGGATACGTGAGCGTTAGAATCTGCCCGGAGTAAGAAGGGTCCGTCAGAGACTCAGGGTAAGCTACCATCCCTGCAGCAAATGCAGCAGCAGCAGCAGTTGTACGGATTAATAAGGGTACAAAGGGCTAATTTAAGGGTATAGTAGGGTTTAAGAGGGTTTATAAGGGTTTATTAGTGTTTAAGAGGGTTTATAAGGGTTTACTAGGGTTTATAAGGGTTAATGAGGGTTTATGAGTGTTTATTAATATAATGAGGGTTTATTAATGTTTATGAGGGTCTATGAATGTTTGTAAGGGTGTATCAGGGTTTATAAGGGTTTACAAGGGCTTATTAGCGTTTATTAGGATCTATAAGGGTCAATAAAGGTTAATGAGGGTTCATTAGAGCTTATGAGGGTTAATAAAGGCTAATTAGGGTTTAGGGTTTAGGGTTTAGGGTTTAGAACCTGTATTAAATACGACTTCTCCTGAGACGGGCTTTTTGCAGCCAAACGAAATACCCGCAAATTCGCGGCCGTCTTGCAGCACCAACAAACCCAGTCGGCCCTCATCTGTTCAAAGCATAACAAACGAATACATACATAGCTAGCTAGCTAGCTAGCTAGCTAGCTAGCTAGCTAGCTAGCTAGCTAGCTAGCTAGCTAGCTGGCTACCTAGGCAAATAGCTAGCTATACTCTCTCTAGTAGCAGCAGCAACAAACCCTAAACCTTAAACTCTAAACCCTAAACTCTACACCCTAAACCCTAAACCCTAAACCCTACACCCTAAACCCTAAACCCTACACCGCAGCCTCCAGACTCCATGGTGTTGCAGCACCCCTACCCCTCAAGTTAGCTACCCAACTAGCAGCTAGCTGTATGGCTAGCTGTTTAGCTAGTTAGCTAGCTAGCTAGCTAGCTAGCTAGCTAATCGTGTGTGGGGTGGGGCAGCTACACACCATCAAGGCCCAGGGGGACCCTCGACCACTTTGCTGCTAGAGGCGCCTCCTGCTGCAGCGCTTCTTCTACTGCAGCAGCAAATGCTGCAGCAACCGACTGCTCCTGCTCCGGCTTCTTCGAGGCCATCTGTGGCTGCTGCTTCTGCTGCTGCTGCTGCTGCTGCTGCTGCTGCTGTTGCTGCTGCTGTTGCAGCTCGTGCTCACGTTTCACTGTCCCCATGCTGAAGGCAGCAGCGGGAGAAGGAAGCGTGGGGTTGGTGCTGCTGTCGGTGCTGCAGCTGCTGTTGTTGCTGCTGCTGCAGCTGGTGCTGCTGCTGCACTAGATCCTCGTAACTACAAGTAATGCCGACTAGGTTACGCCCAGTCGTCTGCGGCTCTTGCTGCTGCTGCTGCTGCTGCTGCTGCTGCTGCTCGATCCTGGCTGTGGGGGTGTCTTCCTTTAAATACTAGAGCCCTCAACAAGCCTGGGAAGAAAGAGATGCGAATTTCTGTTGGCTGCGGCGTCTTCCGCAGCAGCTGCTGCTGCTGTTGCTGCTGCTGCTGCTGCTGCTGCTCCCGCTGCTGCTGCTTCAGCATAGAACTTGCTTCAGCAAACCCTGTGCAACCCGTGCTACACAGGCTTTGTTTTGTTTTGCTGCTGCGTTTTCTATCAGTATAAATTCCGCAGCAGTACGGACAGAAGTCGCAGCGCATGCAGGCTGAGGCACGAGGCGCAGCAGCAGAAGCAGCAGCAGCAGCCGCTGCAGACAGCCCCAGCAGCAGCAGCAGCAGCAGCTGCTGCTGCTGCTGCTGCTGCAGCTGTTGCCGCTGCGACAATGCCTGCTGGCAGCAAATCCACCCTTTTGTCGTTATTATTTCCACTGTAGAACAGCAGCACATTCTGCTTCTCCCTGCTGCTGAAGCTGGAGCTAATTGAGCCAGCAGCAGCAACTGCTGTCGGCCCGCAGCAGCAGCAGCAGCAGCAGCAGTGACACGAGCTGTGTTGCCCGACGCCGCGTGTGTTGCAGCAGTAGCAGCAACACATCATGATCTCGCAGCAGATTAACAAGGCCTCCTGGCAGCTGCAGCGTACGGATTTCTAGCAGCAGCAACAGCAGCAGCCGCTGCTGCAGCAACAGCAGGAGCAGCTGCTGCAGCAACAGCAGCAGCTGCAGCGCGAGCGACAAGCAATGCTAACTAGGCAATGCTTCCCTCCTTGACCAATGCAGCACACAGGGGAGTTCGCAGCTGCTGCTGCTGCAGCTCCTGCTCCCCCTGCAGCAGCAGCAGCAGCGCCCGAGCCGCCTGAGCGACCAGCAGCAGCAGCAGCAGCAGCAACTGCTCCTGCTGCATCTGCTCAAGGAAACCTGCGGCAGCAAAAGCGCAGCAGCTCGGATGTCCGCCAATCCCCGCGCAGCGTGCGCGTGTCTCCTCGCCGAGCAGCAGCAGCTGCAGCTGCAGCTGCAACAGCAGCAGCAGCAGGAGCAGCAACAGCAGCACCAGCAGCAGCTGCAGCAGGTCCTTGGCAAGACAGGGAGCGGCACCAGGTCCCTGGTATAAGCAACAGCATTCGGCAGCAGCAGCTGCAGCTAGCAGATGCATGCATGCGTCTTGCTGCTAGAGCTGCACGTGAATCGCAATGGGCAGCAGCAGCAGCAGCAGCAGCAGGAACGACAGCAGCAGACCCACTGCAGGCAGCAGCAGCAGCAAGCAGCAGCCTCCACATCAGCAGGTCTCTTGCCGCAGGTGGCATTGCATGCGCCCCTCTGGGCGTACGCATGCGAGCTGCTGCTGCTTCCTTCGACTGTGATGCTGCAGCAGCTGCCCGCGGTTTTGCTGCTGCTGCTTCTGCTTCAGGCTCCTCTGCTGCAGCACCAGCAAGCAGCAGCGCCATCTACAGCAGTATCGGCGGCAGCAACAGCAGCAGCAGCAACAGCAACGGTTTGCCGAATGGAGGGGGGCACGAATGCTGCGGCGCAGCAGCAGCAGCAGCAGCAGCAGGATCAGCAGCTGCGGGCGCAGCAGCGGGACAAGGGGCTCCATCGGGAGCTGCTGAAGCAGCAGGTGAAGCAGCAGCAGCAACAACAGCAGCAGGGGCAGCAGCAGCAGGCCGTGCTGCAGCCTCTCGGGGCCGTCGCAGGTCCTCCCTCGGTGCAAGCACGTCTGCTGCAGCAGCTTGCGTGGAGGCAGCAGCAGCAGCAGCAGCAGCAGCGGCGGAGAAGCGGCTTGAGTTTAATTTGTTGCGACTCAAGAGCAGCAGCAGTTTGCTGCTGACAGGCTCAGATATCCGGGTCCTGCTGCAGTGGAAGCAAGAAGATGTGCTGCTGTACGAGCAGCACGAGCTGCTGCGGCAGATGCACGAGAGGCTGCTTCGCATGCAGCAGCAGCAGCAGCAGCAGTTGCCGCCTTCAGCTCCGCATCTGGTGCTTCTTGACAGCCCTGTTTCGCTCATACCTCCTCTTGCTGCAGCAGCAGCTGCTGCTGTTGCAGCAGAGCAGCGGCAGCAGCAGCAGCGCCGGTGCCAGGAGTATCGGGTGCTGCATGCGTTCGCGCTGCAGCAGCTGCTGCAGCTGCTGCTGCTGCTGGGCCTCCCTCGTTTTGCTGCTAAGCTGGCAGCAGCAGATTTGTTTAAAGACTCCGGCCTCTGCGCTTTAGGGGCGATAGGCCAGAGAAGAATAGAGGAGTGGGAAGCAGCGCATGCAATTGTTGCTGCTGCTGCTGCTGCTGCTGCAGCTGATCCGGCTGCTGATGCGGATGCATGCAGCCCCAAGGCAGCAGCAGCAGCAGGAGCAGCACCTCAGCCTGTTCAGGGGGCCTCAGGGGAGGCCGGTCCTGGTGCTGCTGCTGCTGCTGCTGGAGATAGAAGCAGCAACAGCTGCAGCAGCAGCGCTGCTGTGGAACCTGCTGTTGCTGCTGCTGCACAGAGTCAGCGCGATGCGACAGCAGCCGCAGCAACGAAGCCGGCAGCAACAGGAAATGCAGCAGCAGCGGCTGCAGCCGCAGCAGCAGCAGCAGCAAATGCAGCGGGGCTTAAGGGTGCTGCTCATGCGGCAGCTGTCGCAGCAGCAGCGGAAGGTGCCGTGCTGCGCTGCTGTGCAGCAGCAGCAAAGCTTGCGTCGGCAGAAATAGGTCTTGGCACTGCAGCAAGCAACAACAGCAACAGCAGCAGCAGCAGCAGCAACGCCTTGAAGGTGCCGCTGCTGCTGTCTCGCGTGCTGTATGTACACTACCACTCGCTGCCCCTCTCCGCTCCTTCGGATTGGATGTCGCTGCAAGACATCGCCCACATGGTAAGCAGCAGCAGCAGCAGCAGCAGCAGCAGGAGCAGATGCAGCAGTGCAGGTGCACCAGCAGCAGCAGATGCAGCAGGGCAGATGCAGCAGCAGCAGCAGCAGCAGATGCAGCAGTGCAGATGCAGCAGCGCAGATGCAGCAGCAGGAGAAGATGCAGCAGTGCAGATGCAGCAGCAGAAGATGCAACAGCAGCAGCGGCACGTAGGGGCGGTGCATCCGACCAATCTGTTTGCTATTCATGTTTCTACTCCTGCTCATTTTGCTGCTGTTGTTGTTGTCTCCGTTGCTGCTGCTGTTTGCTGCTGCTGCAGCTTTCGTCTCCTAGCGAGCCCTCGCTTGAGCCTGTGCTGCTGGTTTTGCTGCCTCGCCGCCTCAAGTATCCGTGTCAGCATGACGACAACTCCAAGTACGCCCACCTGCTGCTGCTGCTGCTGCTGTTTGCTGCTGCTGCTGCTGCTGTTTGCTGCTGCTGCTGTTTGCTGCTGCTGCTGTTTGCCGCTGCTGCTGTTTGCTGCTGCTGCTGCGGTGATTCTTCTGGCAGTGTTGTGGCCGCTGTTGGGTGAGGAGGCGGTGCTGCTGCTGCGCGTCGCAGCTGCCTTCGTTGCAGCAGCAAACGAGTTTGTGCTGCTGCTGGCGCTGTTATTGTTGATCCGATGTTTGCTGCTGCTGCTGGTGCTGCTGCTGCTGTGGACACAGGCACGCTGTCGTGGTGGGGCAGGGGCAAGCGATTTGTTTGGCCTCGCCTTTGCTCGTTGAGGCCGTGGAGCTTGCAGCAGCAGCAGAAGCAGCAGCAGCAGCAGCAGCAGGAGCAGCAGGAGCAGCAGCAGCGGGGAACGCAGCCCATACAAACTCCGAAGCTGAGTCCGGAAAGGGCTCAGCAGCAGCAAAGGCGCCCTTTTTGCTTCCAGGTGTTCAGTCAAGAACAGCTGCTGCTGCAGCAGCTGCTGCTGCAGCTCGTGGCAGTTGCAGCAGCTGCAGCAGCAGCAGCAACAGCAGCAACTGCACGGTTTGCGGCGGCTCCGGCAGGAGCTGGAGAGTGATCGGTGGAGGTGGAGGTCTGTTTCCGTGCAGCAGCAGCAACAGCAGCAGCAGCAGCAACTGCAGCAGCAGCAGCAGCAGCGGCTTGATGTCTCTAAGCACGTGGGAGAACAGCTACCCCACATTTTCTGTGCGGGGTTTGTTGATGGTTGCGCTGATGGCCCACAGGCATTTGCTGCTGAAGGCAGCAGCAGGAGCAGCATCAGCAACGTTAACTGCTGCTGCTGCTGCAGGGTTGCATGCGAAGCAGCTCGTACTGCTCTCTAATGAGCCCCGCCTAAGGCAGTACCTCTGGCCCAGACGCGCCCCGCAGCAGCAACGCCAGCAGCAACAGCAGCAGCAGCAGCAGCAACAGCAGCAGCAGCAGCAGCAGCAACAGCAGCAGGGCAGAGACGCTATGCCAGGGACGGCGGAGACGTCGACTGCTACGGAGGCAGCAGCCTCAGCAGCAGCAACAGCAGCAGCAGCAGCGGCAGCAGCAGCAATGACCGACACCGAATTTGTGGGACGGCCTTCGCGGCTGTCTTGTGATGGTTGCAGCCTCATGTGGCTGCGCGTCGTGTCCGGCAGCAGCAGCAGCAGCAGCAGCAGCGAGTCCTGCTGCTGCTCTGCTGCAGACGGCAAAGAAGCCTCGTCGCCCAAGACACACTGGATGCAGCAGCAACAACAGCAGCAGCAGCAGCAGAAGCAGGAACTGAATTCGCCAAAGGCTGCAGCAGCAGCACGCCGCAGTGCGTGGGCTTCGTCTGAATCCCCCATAGCAGCAGCAACAGCAGCAGCAGCAGAAGCAGCAGCAGCAAGGAGCAGCAGCCCACGAGCCGCAGCTGCAGGCGCTGCTGCTGCCAGCATTTCTGTGCCTGCTGCTGTGCTGCCGCGGAAGAAGCGACCTTTAGCAGCAGCAGCAGCAACAACAACAGCAGCAGAGGCCGAAGGCAGTGAAAGCTGTATCTGCACTCCTACAGGTTCAGGGCAGCGCAGCAGCAAACGATTAGCAGCAGCAGCTGCTGCTGCTGCCGCCTCAACAGCAACTTCTCCTCCTCTTGTTCTTCCCATTGCACGACCACCCCCTCGCAGCTGCCGCAGCAGCAGCAGCAACAGCAGCAGCAGCAGCAGCAACAGCGCATCATGCCCTAGATTCAATGGGAAGGAGAAGCAAGAGAAGGCAGAGCGCGCTGCCTCGCCAGCAGCAGCAACGACGGCAGCAACAGGAGCAACAGAAGCAGAAGCACAGCCATTAGCTGCAGCAGCAGCTC